>NC_064861.1:13399523-13699523 GCF_024139225.1 Suncus etruscus
AGAAGGAGGTTGGTCTGGCTCTCCCCATAAAATTAGCATTTTGCCCTGGGAGGGGTGACAAACATCTAAATGTGAAAATGCTTAAAATGTTTTTACTAACTATAATAAAGGACAATTTGTCAGAAGGAAGTAATTTTGGCAACTTGTTTTTAAATTGGAAGAAAGAAATTAGAAGTTCTGAGTATATGGATAAAATGCAGACCTTTCAAAATTGGAGTAAAAATCTGTCTTATTCTATATTTCTGAGGTTTTACAACTTAAGTTACTCTACGGTTTGAATTTAAAAAGCATGAGTTTCCTTGATATATTATGGAAACTGTGATAAAATTTGGCATTTGAATTTTTATTAGAAAAAGAAAAACCCACAGTGTTGTTTTGTAGTAAACTCTTTTGGACCTATGATTATAAAGCACTAACTTTTAAATGTATTACTTGTTTGTAAGGAATTGCAGATAAAAGCCTCTTATTTATATTGTCAGAACAAGAAGCAACCTTTTGGCTTCACATCAGTAGAACACAATAAACTATTCGCATTTACCAAATTTAGAAATTCAGCTATCAATTAAAACACTGAAGCAGCAAAAAGTTATGAGATATATTCTTAAAACTGCAAAATTATATTCTTGAAACTGTGAGAGAAAGAACTATTTTGAATAATGTTCTAAGTTATTAAAGAAAAAAGCTAAGTAACTAATAATGTGTATTAAGTTAATACCTTAAAAGTTTTAATTTCGAGATGCCAGCAACCCTATCGGCCTGTCTTCTGTGCTGTGCTGCATTTTCGGCCTGATATTATCCTGTGTGTGGCTCATCTGCAGATGGCTCACCTTCCCTGGAGCCTTCCCTGGAGGTGAGTCTACACCCCAAGAAAGGGGAAGCCACTGAGTTCTGCTAAAACTCAGATGCCAGCACCCTTATCTACCTGTCTTCTGTGCTATGCTGCATTTTCAGCCTGATTTCATCCTGTGTGTGGCTCATCTGTAGATGGCTAGCCTTCCCTGGGGCCTTCCCTGGAGGTGAGCTTACACACCCAGAAAGGGGAAGCCACTGAACTCTGCTGGAATTCAGATGCCAGCACCCCTATCTGCCTGTCTTCTGTGCTGTGCTACATTTTTGGCCTGATTCATCCAGTGTGTGGCTCATCTACAGATGGCTCACCTTCCCTGGAGGTGAGTTTACAAGCCCAGAAAGGGTGGAGCCAGAGGAGCACGGCCTCTCCGCTTCGCTTCCTGGCCGTGCACATTACTTAGCCAATGAATACACCACAACATGTAGAAAACCCCACAATAAAAGTGTGACAATGGGAAAACAACACAGGCCAGCACCAGACATAGAGAATGATGATGGCAACTCTGATGACTTGAACATGACCAACCAACTAGTCAGTCTCTCAGATAAGGAGTTTAGAGTCACAATATGGAAGATGTTCAAAGAACTCAAAAAAAGTATAGAAGAGAAAACTAATAAGAATCAAGAGAATATGAAGATAGAAATCAGAAAACTCCAAACTGAAATTTCAGGTCAAATAACAGGTCTGAAAAACTCAGTAGATGAATTGAAGAAAAACATGGTTGAGCTTTCCCACAGGTTAACAGCAGCTGAGGATATAATTAGTATACTGGAAGATGAGATGTATAACAATTCCATAAAGCAGAAGAAATTGGGAAAAAGCCTTAAAGCAAATGATCAAACAATGGAAAAATTACTCAAAGAACGGGAACAGATGAAAATAGAAGTCTATGATAAGCAAAACAGAAACACCTTAAGAACCATTGGAGTCCCAGAGACCCAGGAAGAAAATCTCCAGGAAGAATCAACGGTCAAGAACATCATTAGGGGCCCAGAGAGATAGCACAGCGGCGTTTGCCTTGCAAGCAGCCGATCCAGGACCAAAGGTGGTTGGTTCAAATCCCGGTGTCCCATATGGTCCCCCGTGCCTGCCAGGAGCTATTTCTGAGCAGACAGCCAGGAGTAACCCCTGAGCAACACCAGGTGTGGCCCAAAAACCAAAAAAAAAAAAAAATCATTAAAAAGAAACTACCAGAGCTAAAGAATACATGCGATCAAACCCTGCATACCCAAAGAGAACCAATTAAAAGAGACCCCAGAAAAAACACCTCAAGACACATCCTAGTCACAATGGCGAATCCCACAGATAGAGACAGAATTCTGAAAGAAGCAAGATCAAAAGAGAAATTACATTCAAGGGAACATCCTTGAGATTTACTGTAGACCTGTCACCAGAAACAGTCTGGATGGAATGGTAGGCTCTGTCCTCAGTTAAACTGAGGCAATGGTGGGACATAGTGACAAAACTCAATGAAATAAATGCTTCGCCTAGAATACTGCACCCAGAAAAACTCACTTTCAGGTTTGAAGGAACAATACATGGTTTCACAGACAAACAACAGCTCAGAAACTTTACAGACTCAAAACCATTCTTAAAAGAAAAACTGAACAGCCTACTTTGAGACAAGACTGACCAACAGACACATCAAAATTCGATATAAAGATGGCACTAACTCCCAGGACAATTCTTTCTCTCAATGTCAATGGACTAAATGCACCAGTTAAGAGACACAAAGTAGCTAAATGGATCAAAAAACTCAATCCGACTTTCTGCTGCCTACAAGAAATGCACTTGAATAGTCAGAACAAACATAGACTCAAAATAAAAGGCTGGAGGAAAATCATCCAAGCAAACAACACCCATAAAAAAGCTGCAGTGGCCATACTAATAAATATCAGACAATGCAAATTTTATACTTAGGAAAGTTGTAAGGGACAAAGATGGACATTTTGTATTAATCAAGGGATACGTACAGCAGGAAGAAATCACTCTTATAAACATATATGCACCGAATGAGGGGCCAGCAAAATATTTAATAAAATTGTTGACAAATTTGAAAAAGAATATCAATAACAACACAATAATTGTGAGAGACCTCAACATGGCATTGTCAACAGTTGACAGGTCAAACAGACTGAAACCCAACAAGAATATACTAGACCTGAAAAGAGAAATAGAAGAGCAAGGCCTAGTAGATATATACAGGACACTCCAACCTCAGAAGCCTGGATACACATTCTTATCTAATGTACATGGGATATACTCCAGGATAGACTACATGCTAGCACATAAAACATACCTCCATAATATCAAGAGGATAGAAATTTTGCAGGCTACCTTCGCTGACCATAAGGCCCTGAAATTATATGTGAACTACAAAGGGACACAGTAGAAAAACTTTAATACTTGGAAGTTAAATAGCTTAATACTGAATAACCAGTGGGTCCGAGATTAAATCAAAGAGGAAATTAAAACCGTCCTGAAAACAAATGACAATGGAAACACAAACTATCAGAACCTATGGAACACAGCAAAAGTGGTACTGAGAGGAAAATTAATAGTTTTGCAAGCACAGATCAAGAAAGAAGAAAGAGCATACCTGAATAGCTTAATGACACAGCTCATACAATTAGAAAGTGCTCAACAAAAGGACCCAAAAATAGGGAGGCAGAAGGAAATAACAAAGCTGAGAGCAGAAATCAATGAAGTGGAACCCAAAAAACAATCCAAAAGATCAACGAAAACAGAAGTTGGTTCTTTGAAAAAATAAACAAGATTGATAGACCACTGGCAAAACTAACAAAGAAAGAGAGAGAGAACCTTGATAACTCGTATTAGGAATGAAAAAGTAGAGATCACTACTGATATTGTAGAGATTCAAAGGGTAATCAGAAACTACTTTGAAAAACTATGCCACTAAAAATGAAATTCTGGAAGAAATGGATAAATTCTTGGACTCATAATCTTCCACGGTTGAATGAAGTGGATGTAGCATATCTAAACACACCCATTACTACTGAGAAAATTAAAACAGTAATAAAATTCTTGCCCAAAAACAAAAGCCCAGGCCCAGATGGATTCACTAATGAATTCTTTCAAACCTTTCAAGAGGAACTACTACCAATCCGGGCAAGACTCTTTCATGCAAGCGAAAAAACAGGAACCCTTACAAATAACTTTTATAAAGCCAACATCACCTTGACACCTAAACCAGACAGAGATGCTACCAAAAAAGAAAATTACAGACCAATATTGCTAACAAATACAGATGCAAAGATCCTCAACAAAATCCTGGCAAATAGGATTCAATGCCTCATTAAGGAGATCATCCACTGTGACCAAGTAGGTTTCATCCCAGGAATGCAAGGATGGTTTACCATCCATAAATCTATCAACATAATACACAACATCAACAACAAGAAAAATAAAAATCACAAGATCATATCAATAGATGCAGAGAAAGCATTTGATAAGGTCCAACACCCATTCTTCATCAAAACTCTCAGCAAGATGGGAATGGAAGGAACCTTTCTCAATATAGTTAAGGCCATCTACCACAAGCCAGAGGCAAATATTGTCCTCAATGGAGAAAAACTAAAAGCCTTCCCTCTAAATTCTGGCACAAGACAAGGCTGTCCTCTCTCACCACTCCTATTCAACATAGCACTGGAAGTACTCGCTATAGCGATTAGGCAAGAAAAAGATATCAAGGGAATCTAGATGGGAAAGGAAGATGTCAAGGTCTTGCTTTTTGCAGATGACATGATACTCTACTTAGAAAACTCTAAAGACTCTACCAAAAAGCTTCTAGAAACAATAGACTCATATAGCAAGGTATCAGGCTACAAAATTAACACACAAAAATCAATGGCCTTTCTATACACCAATAGAAATAAGGAAGAAATGGACATTAAGAAAACAACCCCATTCACAATAGTGCCACACAAACGCAAATATCTTGGAATCAACTTGACTAAAAATGTGAAGGACCTATACATAGAAAACTATAAAACTCTGCTCCAAGAAATAAGAGAGTACACATGGAAATGGAAACTCACATCCTGCTCATGGATTGGCAGGATTAACATCATCAAAATGGCAATACTCCCCAAAGCATTGTACAGATTTAATGCGATCCCTCTAAAGATACCCATGACATTCTTCAAAGAAGTGGATCAGGCACTTTTGAATTTTGTTTGGAACAATAAACACTCTAAAATAGCTAAAGCAATCATTGGAAAAAAGAATATGGGAGGAATTACTTTCCCCAACTTTAAACTTTACTACAAAGCAATAGTTATCAAAATAGCATGGTATTGGAATAAAGACAGGCCCTCAGATCAGTGGAATAGGCTTGAATACTCAGAGTATGTTCCCCAGACATAAAATCACCTAATTTTTGATAAAGGAGCAAGAAATCCTAAATGGAGCAAAGAAAGCCTCTTCAACAAGTGGTGTTGGCACAACTGGCTAGCCACTTGCAAAAAAATTGAACTTAGACCCCCAGCTAACTTCATGTACGAAGGTTAAATCCAAATGGATGAAAGACCTCAATATCAGACCTGAAACTATAAGATATATAGAACAACACGTAGGTAAAACACTCCAGGACATTGAGACTAAATGCATCTTCAAGGAGGAAACTGCACTCTCCTAGCAAGTGAAAGCAGAGATTAACATATGGGAATATAATAAACTGAGAAGTTTCTGCACCTCAAAGGAAATAGCGCCCAGGATACAAGAGCCCGTCACTGAGTGGGAGAAACTATTCACTCAATACCCATCAGTTTAGTGGCTAATCCTTAAAATATACAAGGCACAGACAAAACTTTACAAGAAAAGAAAACATCTAATCCCATAAAAAAAAATGAGAAGAAATGGACTGACACTTTGACAAAGAAGAAATACATATGGCCAAAAGACACATGAAAAAATGCCCCACATCACTAATCATCAGGGAGATGCAAATCAAAACAACTATGAGGTACCACCTCACACCACAGAGATTGGCACACATCACAAAGAATGAGAACAAGCAGTGTTGGCGGGGATGTGGAGAGAAAGGAAATCTTATCCACTGCTGATGGGAATGCTGTCTAGTTCAACCTTTATGGAAAGCAATATGGATATTCCTCCAAAAACTGGAAATTGAGCTCCCTACGACCCTTCTATACCACTCCTGGGAATATACCCTAGGAACACAAAAATACAATACAAAAATCCCTTCCTCACACCTATATTCATTGCAGCACTATTTACCATAGCAAGACTCTGGAAACAGCCAAGATACCCTTCAACAGATGAATGGCTAAAGAAACTGTGGTACATATACACAATGGAATATTATGCAGCTGTCAGGAGAGATGAAGTCATGAAATTTTTCTATCCATGAATGTACATGGAATCTATTATGCTGAGTGTAATAAGTCAGAGAGAGATAACAACACAGAATGATCTCACTCATCTATAGGTTTTAAGAAAAATGAAAGACATTCTTGCAATAATAATTTTCAGACACAAAAGAGAAAAGAGCTGGGAGTTACAGCTCACCTCATGAAGCTTACCACAAACAGGGATGAGTTTAGATAGAGAAATAACTACGTTTTGAACTATCCTAATAGTGAGAATGGAGGGAATTAGAAAGCCTCTCTAGAATACAGGCGGAGGTTGGGTTGGGAGGAGGGAGATTTGGGACATTGGTGATGGGAATGTTGCACTGGTGATGGTTGATGTTCTTTACATGACTGAAACCCAAACACAATCATGTATGTAATGATGTTGGTTAAATTAAAAAAAAAGAAAAAAATTTTAATTTCTCAGGATTACAAATCTTTAGAATTTATATTTTGTAATGGTATAAAATTTTGTTAATATGGCATATAATTTTTTAAATTTTATTGTGATCAATGTGAATTACATATATTTCACAGTAATATTTAAGGTGCATAGTAACAATAAATTAGGGCCATTCCCACCACCAGTGTTGTTCTCCCTCCACCACTGTTCCTAGCATGCATCCCATACCTTCCCCATACCATGGACTGTTAGTATAAAAGGTCCTGTTTGTGTATAGTTTGTTGTAGATTGGGTATCAATTCTGTTGTCATTGACTTTGGGTTTGGTATTTACATCTGATCATTTTTTATTTTCACTCTCAATGGTCATATGACTAGATGCTCCTGGTATTACACATCCCCTCTCCCCAATTTATGAGGGAGAACCAGATGATTCAAGTTCTGTAGTTCTATTGGAAAAAGAAAAGGAAAGGCTTGTTGCGGTCCATCTAGTGGCTAAAATATCAATTTCAAAGAAGAAAGGGAAATAAGAAAAAAAATTTTAAAAAGGAATGAAAAAACCACAATAGGAAAAAATCATCAACAAAACAACAACCACAAGAAAGAAAAAGGTGGGCTGGTGTGACAAGGCTTTGTAAGTTTGTTGGTTTTTGTATTTTGGGGTTTTTGTTTATTTGTTTTTGCATAGGCACAGAGTGTTTGGGAAATTAGAAAGAAAATTCCCTTGACCTGATACAGGATTTCTCCACCCTTGAAGCATACTATTATTGGAACAGCTACAGGCTCCATACGCACTTATTATCAATCCTCAATATCTTTTTATGGTGCCAGGAAAAGTTCTGTTCAGTTGTGAATGACAGAATCATCCCCTGTAGCTAGAGATCTTGGTATTTCAACAGGTCATAGGATGAAGTCAAGGGTAGAGTTTCTCTCTATGGTACTAGAAGTTCTGATTTATCATGTTTGCTGTAAAAAGTCTTCTGTTATTAGTGATTTTGGCTTTTGCACAGATCCTAGGACGAAGCCTAAGATAGTCTTTCCTTATGGTTCCAGAAATTCTGCTCAGTCACAGTTGTCAAATTCAGATCTCTGGGATTAGAAATCTTGGTTTCTGTACAAATCCTAGGCCAAAGCATAGGCTAGGATTTTTCTAATTGGTCCCAGAAAAAGTTCTGTCCAGTTGCAGTAGTCAAAGTCAGTTTTCTGACTTTGTCAAAGTTGTCAAAGACAGACAACATCCTGGCATATAAAATTTTAACATGAAATACTTGTAAGCACAGTAAAAGATCACAGCTTCTGAATTTATTTAATTTTGGTTCAATGTTAGCTAGAAGTCCTTTTTTAAATTATGACTTAAATAAGTTGTAAAAGGTATATTCATTATTTTTGGACATTTAAAATAGAATGAATTTGCCTTACAAGGACAAAAATAGAATTTCTGGTAATTTACAAAGTATTAAATTGAGGTTTTCTTTTTTTTTTTTTTTTTTTTTTGGTTTTTGGGCCACACCCGGTAACGCTCAGGGGTTACTCCTGGCTATGTGCTCAGAAGTTGCTCCTGGCTTGGGAGACCATATGGGACACCGGGGGATCGAACCGCGGTCCGTCCAAGGCTAGCGCAGTCAAGGCAGGCACCTTACCTTTAGCGCCACCGCCCGGCCCCTAAATTGAGGTTTTCAAAACAAGAGATATTTGCTTGTTTCTTGAGTCAGGTTTGGTCACTTTCTAATAGGTATATTTTGTGTTTGATAATTGGAAATTTAAGAAATTATTACAGCTGTTTCACTGTTTATGTTATTCTAATATAAGCTATATCCTTTAATAAAGTGGCCTCAGTGGATGAAACAGGGAAGAGAAGGTTAAGAACAAAGAAATTCAGGAGTGTGATTCATGCAAGAAGGAAAATGTATGAATTTATAAATACTGGAAAAAGGAAAGACATTCTGTGAAAGAGTAAACAGTTGGTTGCAAATAGGACAGGAGGAAATTTTCAGAGTGAATTTAAAAAAATGTGCAGAAAGTTTTAGGATTTATTCTAAGAAAAGAAACTGTATAAACAAATTGAATGATTATTGGACATAATTATATATGTTTTTGTTTAATTAGCTTTTATATTTACTGCTATCCAACTGAAAGATTTTCATTACTTTTTGCCAAGAATACTGATTGGTGTATTACAAAAAGCTTCTCTTCTCGAGGTGCAAAATTTTAAGGATCCCTGTACATTTAGTTGACTCAATTTCCAGTAAGGAGAATGGGCTGTCAGTCTTTACCTGGAAAAAAAGAAAGGAATCAGCCAAGCCCCAAGTGATAATCAATTGAAAGGACCCAGAGTCAAAGGAATGGAGGCTCTGGATCCTATGTTGTCAGCAGCCCAAGGCTTTGGCTGTGTGTTCCCACAGGAAGAACTTAGACCCAGCTGTGTCCCAGCCAGAAATATTAAATATGTACCTAGTAAAAAATACTGATACTAATAATTCGACCCGGGGTGATCCAACCTGAGGTAAGTTTTTCTTTTGATTTGCAGGATGAAGATTTGCTGGATTTTTATTTTAATTTTATTACCCAGCTGCCGCCTGGTGCATTCCCTGGACAGCACCGATTAGTTAAGAAGCAATGGCAAGTTATTGAGCCGCAACGGGTATTGATGCCCTTATGGTTGAATCCTCTGCCTATCCAGCTGGAGCCTGGTTTCCGGACTTGCAGTTTGATTTATGTGACTTGTGGGCCCCTTTTCATCCAGTATTATAATACCTTGAGCAGGCCCTGAATACCCTGACCCACATGATTCATCTTATGAGTTACTCCACATTAAGTGCAAAACATAATTTGTGTGGTTTACAATTTTATATATACCCTGGCCATGGTCTTTTTTTCTACAACTAAATGTGGAACCAAAAGGAATTATTATTGTGCCATATTGGAGTGTGTGTCTACAGATTCTGGCAGCTGGATAATGCATAACACTGAAGATTTTATTAAAATTACCAAAACACCATCAGCTGTGTGCTCATCTGGAATTATTCAATATAACCCTGTGCTTTTTACAATTTACAGAAACTGGAAAAAAATGGAGAAAAATGTAAAAGAGAAATGATGTGGGGACTAAGATTTTATGGGTATAGCCATGATTCTGAATTACTTTTTAAAATTCAATTAAGCATCACTTATTCTACCTTTAAAATAGAACCTGAGCTATGATCCCTTGTACCAACAATGCCCCCCTGCTCTCCCTGTAACATCTCTCAGTTTTTCATTACCCAGTCCAACGGCTCTGACCTCCAGGTCACCAATATTTAGATTCCAAGTTACCATGACCCCCAGTGGGCCATTGCCCATGCACCATGTTCTTTTAGAATTAACAACTATTGCACATGCCCTTTGGCAGCTCATATATTCCACCTATGTTATGCTTAACTATACCAGGCCTAATTTAACTAAGGCTTGTTGGCTTTGTTTTGATGCAGCCCCCTTTTTATAAAGCTATTATACTTAATCATTTATTTTTTAGAGATATAAATTCAACTGAAACTCAATGCTGTTCTACCTCTGACACACTGGGTCTGACATTTGGACAGATCCAGGGGCAAGGCTCCTGCCTAAATGGTGAACAAGGGAGACAGTACAATAGTCCCTGTTATTGCCTCAATTTTACCTAAAGTTTGGTCATCTCTTTTTTTCTGATTGAGCAGTTCGAACCACCAGACAATGGTTGTATAAAAAGATAGGACTTACTAAATGCCGATATCGATCAGCATTTTTAAACAATGACCCAATGTATGTGTCATTGTCCAGTTAATCCTCCTAGTTACCTGGTATTTTATTACACATATGTATGCTCTGCCACCACATCATGACTCACTTTAAGAGGGACCCAGGCACTGTGGCCACTATTACTGTGGCCTCCCTTTTAAGCCTTGCAGGAGCAGCCACCAGAGCATCAGCCCTTGGAACACAGCATGCAGCCATTGCAGTGATGAGACTATAGAATGACAAGGATTTGGCTAAAATGGGCAACTCTGTCACACACCTGCAGACTTCCCTAGGTTTCCTAGCTGAGGTTGTATTGCAAAATCAATGAAGCCTGATCAGACTGTTCCTGAAAGAGGGTGGCCTTTGTGCTGCCTTACATGATAGTGCTACATCTATACTAATCATACTGCACTGTCTGAGAACTCTATTAATAAATTGCAGGTGGAAATTGAATAAAGAAAAAGAGTGGAAGGCAGGATCATCTTGTAATCAAAATTGGTTTAATTGGTCCCTTGGCTTATTACCCTTTTATCTGAATTGGCAGGACAATTAATTTTTTAATTATTATTAATTTTTAATTTTTTAATTTTTAAAAATGATTAGTTTTGGACCTTGCATTTCAAATCATCTGGTGGCCATGATTAAAAGTTGTTTTCACATCGTTACAATGCTTGTTAATATAGTAAATGAATTAACAGTAAAAATTGAAAACTGAGAATCTTCAGTGTATGTTATATTAGCAGAAATCTATAACCTATAGGCTGCTTGGTTGTCAATTATGATTAAGATTCTGGGATATCCTTTAGGTGTCAACAGGACAACCTAAGCCAGGCACATTTCTGCTGTTATGAGTGTGGGATCAGCTAAGGAGAAAGTCATCCAAGACAGCAACCTGTTTAGGCTAATAGTGACATAAACATTGTAACCACTATCTTTACATATTCCTGATTTAATGATGCCACAGGCATTGTAACTGCTATCTTTGTGTGCCATCAAATCAATGATGTGCCTTGTGACTGCTGTCTTCACATGCCATCTTGTTGCTGTAATGCCCAAGCTGTATTACCCACATTCTATGTCCTGCCTAAAGTTTGCCCTTAAAAGTCTTGTTCCTACCTTAAATAAACAAAGTCTATTTCTCTGACAATGCTTTCCTGAGAGTGGTCTGTGGCTCACAGTTTTCCCTCCTTTTCTAGAAGAGACTTTGCTTCCACCTCATGGAGGTGGGTTGTGAGGCAGCAGAGCCGACACTGCTACTCTTTCTTTAGCTTTCTCCTTGTAGGAAATAGAGTTCCGTTGTCTCCTGTGGTTCTCACTATATGTCTCAAGACATTATTTGTCAAAATAAATTGATATAAACTAAGTTTGCCAGAAAAGGCTAACTTAATGGCCACCTTCTTAAAAAAGTCTTTGTACTTCATTTGCAAATATGAAGCCTCCTTTTCCTACTTGTTTGTCATCTGCCATCCACACCAGATGGAGGACGGGAACAAGCTCCCTTTATTTTCCAATCTAATAGCAGCACCAGCACTTAGTGAAAAATTCTCAGTGATGAATAAAGTAATGCACACAGTTCATTTTTAATTGGCTGACATATATCATACAACATTAAGTGCCACTCTCTGGAACTAAAAATTGGCCAACTCTTATCAGCACTGCTCCAGGAAAGAAAAAAGCTTGCTCCAAGCATTAAAATTTTCTTTAGGAATTCCATACATGGTATCCTAATAATATTATTCATTTGAAAAGCTCTTTGAAACTGGAGGGCCTGATCTAAGTAAAAATCAATGTGATTTTCCAGTATAAAGCTAGAACTTAGACTTCATCAAAATTGAACGGGGATGCCATTTTATGCATTAACAATGAAGTTAAGAATTGGTTATGGGTGGAAAAGGCTTTCTCTAGATAAAATAAGAAGACTATTGTTGACAAAAAAAGCTTTGCATAATCTAAAGAAGGAAATAACCAACATGCTATCTCTATAGAAAGTTTTTTATTAACATCAGGGTCAAAAGGAGGAAATGGAAGGAAAGGAGGTAGGAAATATGTCTTTAGAAAATTAGATATAAAAGAAATCTAAATCACATAAACCAGGGCTCTTGAATAGCATGTATGCCTGTGTCTTACCACTTAGGGAAAAGATAGCTCTTCTATGGTAGATAAGAGTGCAGAAGGGACAAGCTTCAAGAGCAATGTATGCAAGCATTGAAGTTTCACCTCTATTTTATCAATTACATCCCAAATTTTATGCTTATCTGACCTCATGCTTTTATGTAGCCACACTTTCTCTTTTCAGCCTCCAAAGGGGAAGAATCCTCTTAAGTTCCCTCTATACTTATTGTTATTAAATTCCATGTATGTTCTTTCTTTCCCCCATTCCTCTGATGGCCTTGCTTCATAACAATGAAAAAATTAAGGGTCCAAAAGAATCCTACTAGTATACAAATGCAAGGATGTGTTCTGAATAAATTAGAAAACCCATCTGATTTAGGAAAACAAGCCATAATTCTTAATATTTAAAACAATTACAGATTGATTTTGGTCAGTATTACAACACATTAGTTTAAAAATTCTTATGCATTCATTTTCATCAGCAAAATGTAAGTGCTTGCAACAAAATAGTGTTTTGTTTCTGTTTGAAATATTCACTCATTCCAATATTTCTAAAATCTTATAAGATTCCTGACATTATTTTAGGCACTAAAGATTCCCAAGAAAAATAAAAAATTCTTCCATCAGGTCTTTCACAAATAGAAAAACAAACTAAACAATGTAAAAGATTTAGCACATCTCACTATCATTTATACATTATTTTAAGTAAATACAACAAATAAGCATATCATCTCCAGGACAATATGAGCTAGGGTGATTCCTAAGAGGATTCATATATTTCTCCTTAGAATAATGATGCTTTTATTAAATTCCTTAATATGTATGATTCGATATATTCAGTTTAGCTTTATCTCATTTTGTGTTTATCGATGAAATTTAGAATAAAAATAATTGATCCGCCATTGACCTTGCTCACTAGTTCTTTCTTTTTCATTTTTATTTCTTAAGTTAGTGCTTGTTTTCAAAATTATTGGGGACTGGATCAATAGTATTGTGGGCAGATTCCCTGAGCATCACTAGGAGTGATTCCTGAATGTTGAGCCAGGATTAACCTCTGAGCATTGCCAAGAGTGGTCCCAAGGCAAAACCAAACAACACCCTCCTCCAAAGAAAAGCAGAAGACTAACTGTATTGTTCACAATTGTATTGCTCATAAACATTAAAATGATTACAACCATGTTACCTAAAAATATAATAAAATTAAATTAAAATTGTAAAGGCAAGCACCTTACCTGCTATACTTTTCCTCTAGCTCACCTTTTTTATTTGATCTTTCTAAGATAGAAATGTACTAAATACTTAGGACATTTATACATTTATACATCTAAATATTGGTGAAGTGAAGAAAATTATAATGAACCAATAAATATTCTACACTCAAAACCTGAAATGCCATTGTGCATGCATTCATAGCAACCACAGACTCCATCACTCTTTAATTGAACCATATGAGTGAAAATGAGCTAAGATCATAAACTAAGTGATCACTAGATCACTTTATTGATAAAGATGCTTAGAGCCATGTAAACATAGAATAACTAATAAATGCTTTGGTATCCCCACTAAGTTCCTTCAATGAGCTATTCATCTCACCTAGGATTTAAAGACAACACTGCCTAGAGAAGAAATTTTATCTTGAGGTTACAGTATACATGTTTCAAGGATTGTTGTGTAAATTTTAAGCACCCTTTCATCTATAAGGTTTACCAGACTAAGTGGAACCATAATTATCCAGTGAATATGAGAACTAAATGCTGGACTACTCAGCTGTGTCTCTGGCCTGTCAAACAATATCTTCCCACCCATAATTTAGAAGATGGTGTCCCATTCTTCATACACCCAATTATATGCTTTCATTTTGTTACTGAGGCTTAACCTCCAGAACCATGATCTGTCTCCTTAACAGATTCAACATTGTCTACCGTGCTACACAGCTAAATTCCATCTATTGCATTTTATCTGGTTTTTTTTTTTTACCATTGGCTCAAATCAAATGTGAACATATCAAGAAAATCAAGACACTAAAGATTTCATTATTATCTATGCTCTCAAGATATGGATATTTAGTTTGGAAATTCTTTCCTTTGTTTAAGGCCACATCTAGAAGTGTTAAAGAGTCATGTTCCACAGTACTCAGAAGCCCTATGTAGGGTTTGGGATCAAAGCTCAACTGCCTGAATGCAAAGACTGTGCTCCAGCATTCTAAGTTTCTTTCTGGCCTCTAAGTGGGTAATAATTGTACAGTTTTGTCTTCCAGTAATCTTCACACTATTTCAACTTATGTTCATTAATAAACCATAATTCTTTAGTGATAAAGCATTCTGTGTGTCACTATGAATGTACAAGGAAAACTTACGAACTTCTAGCTATCATTATCACCTCTATTCTATAGGTCCATTAAAATGTCACTAGAGTCTGGGGCCAGAGTGATGCCGCAATGTAGGGCATTTGCCTTGCACACATTAATTTAGGAAAGACTGTGGTTTGATCCCAGGCATCCCATATGGTCCACCAAGCCAGGAGCGATTTCTGAGCACATAGCTAGCAGTAACCCTAAGCATCAACGGGTGTGGTCATTTGGGGATGTGCCCCCTCAAAAAAAACAATAACAACAACAAAAAAGAAAAAGTCACTAGACTTTGATTAATGACAAAATTGCTTTTGACTATAAAATATACACAAAAGTACCTAATGAAAAGAATGAAAATTATCTTTATTTTCTAGTGATAGAGTTCAATGAAAACACCACACAACAGAATATTTTTCTTAGATTTCAGAAGTAAAGAGAACTTTCCTGTGGATAAAGACTTGTATTCTGACAATTGTAAAATAGGACGGTGAGAACGTATTCCAATAACAATGAAAATACATTTTTATATGTAGAGAATAACTTAACATATTCTCAATGTAATAAAACAGCAAAATCATGGTCATCACTGTTTACATTATGGCACAGATGTGTTTTCTTTTGGGGAATTTGTCACCTTCAGCAGTGCACAGGTATCACTTCTCTACCAATTGGAGGACTATATGTGATGCCAGAAATTTAAAAAGGGATTGGCGGGGCCGGTGAGGTGACGCTAGAGGTAAGGTGTCTGCCTTGCAAGTGCTAGCCAAGGAAGGACCGCATTTCGATCCCCTGGCATCCCATATGGTCCCCCAAGCCAGAGGCAATTTCTGAGTGCTTAGCCAGGAGTAACCCCTGAGCATCAAATGGGTGTGGCTTAAAAAAGAAAAATAAAGTAAAAAGGGATTGGCAAAAGGCAAAACAAGTGCTTATCTTCTGTAGTATTTCCAGCCCATTTTTGTTGTTATTGTTTTGAAACTAATATATAGTTAATATAGCTGTAGAAAAAGAGTTAAAAGTTCAAGAATCACAAGGCTTGTTTACACAGCTACTATACTTAAAAGATGAATGAGGGTATCTATGACAAAATTAAAAACATATCATGATGTATTAGTAAGTGAAAGAGAAATAGAAAACCATCCAAAAATATGTCATGGGTTTTAGGTTACACCTTATTTTACCTAAAACAAAGATCATCCCTGGTTCCTTAGTATGTTTGTTTATAATTTGGATTTACTCCAAAACAGAGATTGTCTTACTTGTAAGCCTGAGTGGGACTGGCTCAGGATTGCCTAAATTATCTGTCCTTACTGCCCCACCCAGGGGTTGTCTCTGTACTCAACAAAAATGGCAGTTCCAGCAGGCAGCTTGCTCTCCATATGAGGTAGAAGATTGTCAGACTATGCATGTTTCAGCCTCAGTCTGGTTTGGATTATTTCTTGTAGACCGTGATTCAGACTTGTTCACCTAGGGTTGGATATCCAGCATCTGGAATGATTTTACAGATGGGCTTATTCAATCCAATATTATAATAGTAGAATGTCTTCCTACTGTACGCTATGCAAAGTCCATTTCTGAAGCTAGACTTTATCCGAGACCAGACCATTCTCCTTAACATACAACTTATAGCCTGGTTCTGTAAAAATAATCAGACAAGCTTAGACCAAGGTCTTATACCAGCCAGTGCAAGAGGAAATAGATTCCATAGAAAATTTAGAAAAATATGGAGGATCCTAATCAAATAAAGCCTTAAAAATATTAATAAATCAGGGTTGGATTTTAGTATCAGCTAATTTTTAAAATGTGAGTTTTTTCACTATGTGTCAAATGCTATGTAAAATATTATTCTGTACACTCAAGGAATTGATGTCGATGAAAAATATATTAACGTTGGGGCCGGCGAGGTGGCGCTAGAGGTAAGGTGTCTGCCTTGCAAGCGCTAGCCAAGGAAAGGACAGCGGTTCGATCCCCCGGTGTCCCATATGGTCCCCCCAAGCCAGGGGCAATTTCTGAGCACTTAGCCAGGAGTAACCCCTGAGCATCAAACGGGTGTGGCCCAAAAAAAAACAAAAAAAAATATATTAACATTGAAATACTAATGAATGAATCTCTCTTACTTCCCTGCCATGTTTGCCTTTGACATTACTAGCCACTGATCCTCTAAATTCTCTCTCTTAGAAATTAAAGGTTACTGCTTGTATTTTTTAGGTAATCACAATCAATTACATATTCATAAAACTTTGATCTATTTCATTGTCTTTCCCATTCTCCTGGAATGTCCCACCTTCAGATTGTACCAGGTTACAACCTGTACTTTTGAATTTAGGATAAAATACTGTTTGATTTACTACTCCACCAGACCACACTTTCTTTTTTTTTTTAATTATCTTTATTTAAACACCGTGTCACCAACTCTCTCTTATATTCAAATATTTCCTGACTTGCTTACTCCTTCACAAATGGACAAAATCACTTTTTTTGGGGGGGGGACCCACACCCAGCGGTGCTCAGGGGTTACTCCTGGCTACCTGCTCAGAAATCGCTCCAGGCAGGCACGGGGGACCATATGGGACGCCGGGATTCCAACCAACCACATTAGGTCCTGGGTCGACTGTTTGCAAGGCAAACACCGCTGTGCTATCTCTCTGGCCCCACAAAATCACTTCTTGTATAATATTTCAAATGCTTACAAAGCTCATGTATAGAAAATACTATTTGCAATAACTTCTATGCTGTTCCTCCCCTCTCCTATCATAATATTTTTTGAATAAATTTTTCAAGAACAGATTTGTTTTCTGACAACACAGAGAAGGAAGCAGCAACTTTATGAGAGATTACCTAGGTTTGAAAGTTGAAAGAACATAATACAAAATATCTAAAGACAAAGAACAAAGCTAGAACAATAGCTACTAGAGGGAGCTACAAAAGGGAGTGAACCTGGAACTAGAGTATGTTCAAGGGTTAGTATAAACACAAGACTCTGTTTGGGTCACTTAATTCTGAGATGTCTTTGGGACATGTGATGGGAAATTGTTTGAAAGAATTGTTAAAATCCAGGGCTTTTATTTGGGAGATATTATTCAAAAAGGTGTCAAGAGGGGGAGAACCTAGAACTAAAGTATGTTTGTGGGTCAGTATAAACTCAAGACTCTGTTTGAGCCGCTTAATTCTGAGATGTCTTTGGGACATGTATTGGGAAATTGTTTGAAATGATTGTGAAACCCAGGGCATTCATTTGGGAGATACTATCTAAAAAGCCTTTTGGGTCATAGCCTTTTGGCCTATGTTGGCCAACACATTGAAAAGGATTATCTATGGATAGGGTCAAAGTCTTTTTCTTTTGCATTTCAAAGGAAAAGACTTTAAAGTAGGCCTCTGGGCACACTAACATTTGAAGATCAAACCTAGGCAAAAGAACTCACAAAGGGTACTAAGTGATAAATGGTACTAAAGAGAGAAAAAAAGAGAAATCATAGCTTCTGAAAGAAAAATGCTTTAGGGATAAGGAATAGTGTGTCTTGGCTACTCAACAGTATTGGAATTCACATAAGATGAAGAAGTAGAAGTGACCATCAGATATGCAAGTATGACAGCACATGAAGAAATTGACAAGCTGATTTCTGTAGCTCTGTTGAGGTGACCAATTCTTACTGAAATTGACTTCAGAAAGAATAGAAGACAAGAAAGTGGAGGAAATACCAAATATAAGTAAAATAGAAAGTAGCTTAATTTAAAGAAATAAAAACTCAAAATTTATTGATGGCTTTAAACATGCAAAATTTTTGGAACTATGTCAACACATTTCAAATTGAAGCACTTAATATACCTATCTGTGTGCAATTGAACTCTTTCCATTTCTATCCCGTCATAAAACTAAGTTAAAATTTTTATTATGATAGAAAAATATTCACAATTTAATTTTAGTTGCATTTTCATTGTTTAAAAATCACTAAAAAATTATGAAGTGATTTTCTAAGAGTAGTTTTAAGTCTTCATTTGAGTAACCTACTAGTGTGAAAGTCTACATGTAGCTCTATTAGGTTTTACAGAAAAGTTACAGCCAGATTTCTGTGAGAAGTCAGCATGCTGGGTTTCAGTGAATGCCGTAGTCACACCCACATATAATTAAAAATAACCTCAAATTATTAACTACAATTAAAGTTTTATTATTGTATTATGCCTCTTGACCTAATACTTTATTCATTTTATACTTTCAAGGAAGTCTGACAATCAACTAGAATTCAGAGGTATCTGGTGTTTGTTAGCTTCTCAAATTCTTGTAGATCTGAGATTTTAAGACCATTTCCCAATTTCCTACTATAAACTATCTCAATTAAGAATGCTAAAACTACTAGTTATTTTTAAAGTACTAGTAAAAAGTACATTGAAGAACTGATTCACAAAGGTATAGTCAACTGTGTGATACATATTACTATCCATTTCAATATCACTAAAATTGAGCTATACAATTCTGATCTCACTAATTAAGACTTTGATGATATATAAACACATAAGTTAAATATATTTGTATGTGTATATTATACATAGACAATCATATGTAATATTATTAGTTTTGAAGATATATGTGGTACTTTGCTAACATTCCTACAATTTTAATAAAACTCAGTAGAAATTTCCATCATCATATAAACTATTGAATAGTTTCAATAAAGTCTCATTAATGTAATGGTTCAATATATGCTTCAGAATTTTTAAGTATGCCCATACTAAAATGAATAACATTGATCTGGTAAATGGAATTAAAAGAAAGGTGTGTTAAAAACTGTCTTGACTTTTGTCCAGTTTTTTATAAATTTGCGGGGTGATAGCACAGTAGATAGAGCATTTGTCTGGCACTTGATTGGCCCACCCAGGTTTTACCCCTGAAATTCCACAGGTCCACTGGAGCCTGCCAGGAGTAATTTCTGAATACAGAGCCATAATTAACCCCTGATCATCACTGGGTGAGACCCAAAACAAAAACAAAATGAAACAAAAAATGCTTATTGCAACTTGATTATTTGTCTTCAATCTGATTAGTTCTATGTATATTAGTTCTAATTTCCATGTTATATACACATATATATGTATATTAGTTCTAATTTCCATGTTCTGTATCTTCCTTCAATGATTGCATACCTTCACTTTCAATACCTATGTCTTTCTGTTCACATGCTTCATTGACATCTTTTTTCCATCAAAGTTAATTCTTTGAGACATGGTTCAGGCATTTTGCACTTAAAATTGCTAATATACTAGTAACATCTATGTATGGTTAAAAATCTCTTTCATACACTTTTTAAAAAAATGCATCAGTTTCTAATATTTTAAATTTCCATATGTTTCTCATATAATCATCATCTGACTAGAGAATTTTATATTAAATAGATCCTTTCAAACAATGCAAGCAATGCAGAGTAAAACTTGGAATACTCATTATTGGGCTTAAATCTTCAGTAAAGAAAGAGGAATTAATAGTCAATTTGAATCTTGCATTTGCAGTATTTCTGCAGTTCTTTTAAAAAGACATATACTTTATTTTCAGAAATCAGTAACAATATACATAGAGTTACATGATTTCCTTCCTTATCAAAGTACATTGAATTTGGAACTGAACAATTAACAAGAAAAATAACATGACATTTGGCTAAGAAGAAAAGGACAACAGAAAAATAAATATCTATATTGACATTTGTACCTTTCTTCTTCAACAAAAAGATGAATATGTTTTAATGTTCATCTAGGCTGGTTTCTTTTGGAGGGAGGGGAAATGTGTAACTCACCAACCAGTGCTCAGGGTCTATTCTTAGATGTCTGCTCTAGGATTGCTTCCAGTGATATAGGACATATCTATAAGACATAGGTATAAGACAGTGTGGGGCTGGCCCTGAACCTCTCATCCTCTGTAGGAGTGTCCTGGTGGAAGGATTCTGTTTTATTCTTCTTTATATATATATATATATATATATATATATATATATATATATATATATATATATATATATATCTTTATTTAAACACCATGATTACAAATATGATTATAGTTGTATGATTACAATCATGTAAAGAACACCCCCTTCACCAGTACAACATTCCCACCACCAAACATTCCCACCACCAATTTCCCAGATCTCCCTCCTCCCCACCTCCCCACACCTGTACTTGAGACAGGCTTTCTACTTCCCTCATTCATTCACATTGTTATGATAGTTTTCAGTGTAGTCATCTCTCCAACTGCACTCATCACTCTATGTGATGAGCTTCGTGTCATGAGCTGCACGTACCAGCCCTCATCTTTCTTGTTTCTGAGATACTGTTAAAAATGTCTTTCATTTTTCTTAAAGCCCATAGATGAGTGAAACCATTCTGTGTCTTTCTCTCTCCCTCTGACTTACCTCACTCAGCATAATAGATTCCATGTATGTCCATGTATAGGAAAATTTCATGACTTTATCTCTCCTGACGGCTGCATAGTATTCCATTGTGTATATGTACCACAGTTTCTTTAGCCACTCATCTGTTGAAGGGTATCTTGGTTGTTTCCAGACTCTGGCTATTGTAAATAGCGCTGCAATCAATATAGGAGTAAGGAAGGGATTTTTGTATTGTATTTTTGTGTTCCTCAGGTATATTCCTAGGAGTGGTATATGTTCTATTCTTCTTAAGGGTTAGGAGAAACTTTGATCTCCATAACTTTTCTCAGTTCTAAGAGCAGGGCCCAGGCTATGGCCAATCAGGGCAGATCAAAACATTTTTAGATGATTTCCGATATCCCACCTCTATGGTCTTCCTGATATTATCAGAGTAACAGTACCAATTATTACTGGACCTGCTCCTGTCATATAACCTCAATTCCTTTCAACTTTGTTTCCCTGGAAAAGGGCTCTGGGATCCCCTAACTGACTTTTAAGATATCCTCTCTGCAAGAGGAGTAATTCCCACTACATAGAGTAAAACATTCTGCCTATATTTATGCAAACCAACATAGTGCCATGAACCATAAAAAATACTGAAGGTGCCAAGAAAGGAGAAAAAAACAAATGTTTCTCAGATTTACAGAATATACAGAATAATAAGTACACATATAATTTTGAATACCCTTTGGAAAAACTTGATTCTGTCATTTTTAAAGGTTCAATTTTCTAGAGTACTGTAAAATGAAGTTTCTGCATCTAAGCTCCTTTTACATAGAATTCTCAATACAAAAACATTAGATTATTTTGAATTTAGAGACATACTAATGGCAATTAAGTTTTACCATACAGTTTCTTTCCTTACACATCCTCAAACCTTCTGCATATTCCTTTACGTTCATTCTGTAACTTTTCTTCATTCCAATTTGCAACTACTCGTTACACTTTCACAGAATTCCCTTTTATTTTTACAACATTCATAACTTCATTAGTTTTTTTTTCATAAAGTACACATCTATGCTCCTTTCTCTTTCTCTTCTCTCTTCATCCTCTAGTGGTGATCCTACTGCTATATGCACTCAACTCAGAGAACTGGACAGTGCCATACTTAGCTCTGTGCTCCAGCCTTTTCTTTCTGTCTTTTCCTGAATCTTTCTCCTAAATCAGCACTGCAGCTATGGGAGGAGAACTTGAAACTTTTTATTTGGAAACAAATTGCTAGACATGATTACACCTAATAGGATCAAATTGTCTTTTATGATATTTATCAAGGACATTTAAATCAGTTCTATAGATTTTCTACTTTGGATATTAACAATCAAGTACCATTCATTATATTTAGATAGGATTTAATAAGATTATTGTGAGCCATTGTGATTTTTACACTTAAAACTCCTTTAAGACCAATATTAAGTTTGATATATGGTGATAAAATGACATGAAATTGAGTTACCTTAACAATATCATGCATTCTCATGAAATGGCTAATTAACAATATAGTCTGACAAAACCAACCACAGTGATTTGCAAAAATTCCCAATGCATTCTTCATTTATAAAACTTCGTGAAAGGGGAGAAACCTCTTAAAATTAAAGCTGTTCTTTGTAGCCCATTTGTCTTGAGTATTAAAATGGGCTTTTTTTTTTTCCTTTTGTGATAGTCTGTTATTTACAGGTGACTCCTTAATGAAGACTAAATAAATTACCAAAGATGAGGAATTCATGGGAGCTGGGTGATAAAAGAGAGAGAGTTAGATCTTGGGCTTCCTTAGCATCATTTTCAGAGGATATTAACTCCTTCAGGCAGGCCTGAATTTTCAAAGTTTCCCAATGCCTAAAGCCTTAATAGTTTTTTTTTTCTACCAATTAGATCACCTCTTGGCTTGTATCATCAGCATCTAACTTCTCTTCTCCAGCTAACTCCCACTTTTGGAAGGGGCTAGGATGGTGCCTCTGCTCCTGCCCTCTATCCTGGGTCAGCCACATGCAAGGCAAATGTCCTATTTTTGCCCCATTTGTTGATCCCGTTTACACCTTTGTTGATTGTTTGAGTATCAGGCAAGAGCTTCTAGAATAAGAAATTGGTTCCCATCCTCTTGTTCCCTCTTTGGGGGGTGTCTTGGTAATATTTATCCGCAGCGAATAATCCACAGGGACAGGAGGGTTAAGGGTTAAAATGTTGGTTGAGGAGAGTCCTTTGTCAGCCTGCTGCCAGTTCCAAAACACCTGGAGCCAGCCAGCCAACTCTGGCAAAAGACCCCCCTACGCCAGAAACCTAAGCTATTTATTTGGCTCTCAACAGCGCCCCCACCTGGAGGGTCAAGGTGGGACAACAGGCAAAGGATAATCTTATGGAAATATTTTCATATACAACATCCTACCACTGTGTTACAACTTAAGCCCCTGACCATGGCCTTGTCCACAACTCGCCCCATGCAACCTAGACTGCTGCCTCCATGCAGGCACTTCCACTGTCCACATTCCCATGGAGAGACTCACAGATTTGCAGTATGCATAGAAAGAGCAGAAGGAATGTATACTCCTATTTTTCCCTTAGGGCATGGATCTCTTGGAGAGGCAGCATGGAGATCAACCTCCCTGGCTCCTTGGGATTCCTCCCTTCATTCTATCTCACGCCTCTACTTTTACCTAAGAATGGCAGAAGAGCAACTGAATTTGGTCAAGAAATATGGATGTCTCCAAGAAAAAAATGAGCCCCTGTTGGCCTGATTTATAATTTCTGGTGTTTCCTGACCCTCCAACTCTGTTCCTAGCTGTTTCCAAACTAAACTATACAACAAAGACAGATACAAGAAACAAAACTCAACCAAAAGCACAACACACAATTTTGCTGAGCTCAAACCAAATTCCACCAAGCCCAAGAGGATAGCATTTTCCTTAGAGTTAACCTGACTCATAGTCATGACAAAGACAACATGAAAGACAGAGAATGACAACAGATCAGGCACCTAACACAGACAAGGAAATGTATGGATACTGCCACCTGTACCCCCACCACCAAAACCTTATAGCTCCTGATGCAACCCTTGACCCTTTGTGGAAAAATGAGTCAATGGGCATCCATTCTACTTTGCAGCTTCTACTGAAACCCTTAGGACTCCTCCAAACCTCATAGCTCCTGTTGCAAACCTCATGACTCCTGCCAATACCCTAAGAAGCAGTGGGGCATCCCTGTACTACCTCTTGCCAGTGGGAGATTCAGAATCCTGTTTTTTCCCTCAGGCCACACTCAGGCATTCCATCTCCCTTTGGCCTTCACCTACTTCACAAAGGTCTCAGAATATCCATGAGAACTTGGTAAATATGTTGGTGACTTGGTCTTAGTGGGTTGATCCCAGACAAACCCCCAAATGTTAGGGTTCAGAGTAAGGACAATTGTACACAATTGAAATAAAGCAAAGCAAAGCTTCATTTTATCTACCAACAAGCTACAAACCAATTAATCAGGGCCACCTTTCAGAAGCGGTGACCTCACTCAGCTCACAATACAGGTTACATAGGGTGAGAAGCAGGAAGTCGTGACCTTTACGTTGATTGACTATTGTCTAGGTTGTTGCTAGGCTGTTTCATCATATCCATTTATGGCTAGATATCTAGAATGTTGTATTGTGGTATATAGGGCCTTGAGGCCTGCATCATTATTGTTGTGAAAGAAAGTTAGCCCTTACATGGCACTTAGCATTGTTAGCCTTAAATAGAAACTTAAATTTAAGTTGACAAAATGAGTCCCTTCTGCTTCAGACTTCACACTGGGGCAGTTGCAAGCAAGGAGAATAGCTTAGTCACTCTATCTTTCTGGTCCCCATGCTAAAATATTAATGGCTAAAACTATCCTGATAGCATCAGTTATATTCTGAATGACTTTTATTTTGTATAGGCTAATCATAAGGGCAAGACAATTTCCTATGATAACTTGTTTTATCTTCTAGCTATCTCTCCTGGCAGTTTTTTATCCATTTCATCACAAAATACACACAACAAACAGCATTGTTAACATATTTTTTAATTTAGCTATGTGGAGTTATAGATTTAAGAACTATCTTCCTGATATCCTAATGTAGGATTTAAACTATTTAAACTATAGTTTGGTTTAATGTCCTGTTGGATTATTAGTACTAATTTAAGGCTATTTGGATACTCTAGGTTCAATAGCCTGATGATGATTTAGTTATAGTTCACAAGACTGATGAATAATATTGGTTTGGGGAAGAAAGGAGAGATCCAAAGTAAGGGAATCATTATTCACTGTTAGCAGGATTATTGTATGATTCCTCCTCTCTGGAAAACCAAATAAAATGCTTTAAAAATATGAGTATAATTACCACATATCCAGCAATACCACTTCTTGCAATATATCCCCCAAACACAAAAAATTAATTGAAAGAATATATACATACCTGTGTTTATTGCTGTACTCAGTAGCAAAAACCAAGATATAGAAACAACACAAATGCCCAATATAAGTGGATTAAAAGTTATAGTATGTGTATACAATATAATAAATACATATCTAAGAAAGCACAAAATCATGCAATTTGTAGCAACATGGATATAACTAGAAAGCATTACATATTGAGTGAAGTCAATCAGAAGGAAAGGACCAGAAACAAAATCATCTCTCTCATATTTTGACTTAATATAGAAAGGGAGCAAAAAGGTCCAAAGGCAACATTACTAGAGAAAATATCTGCAAACTGAGTTGATGGGGAAAGAAGGATTTGAAGAGTGGGTCTTCAGGTCTTTAGGAAAGGTACACTAGTGATGGATGTGAATCAAGTGCACACTAGTGATGGATATGGTGTTGATATTATGTGAATGAGAAGAAATTTTAACAGTATTGTAAGCCAAAAAATCTCAATCAGTAAGAAATTATGATAAAACTAAATAAAAACATAAGGGAAGCAAAGAACAAAGATGATCTTATATAGGTTTCATGAATAATAAATCTCATTAACAATTCATGTGAGTAGAGAAGTGATACATTCAATATGGCATTCCTATTGTTGGTATTTATTTCAATCCTGTGGGAAGTACATTCATTGCAATAAAAACTCTAACTAAATTGGGGAGAAAAACCACCATTAAACTTTTAGCATCTAAGCACTTCAATTCTGTTCATATAAACTAAAGTTGAAATGAGAACTAACTCCCAGTTTTCAATGAATGATGATTTTCATAAAATTCATAAAAGAATTTGCAGAATCAATCATAACAAAACCATCTTTAGGCAAGAAAGCAAGGTGGTTATTTAACAAACCATAACTAGGCAATCAATTGAAATCATGGTGTAGAACAAGAATTCAGAGCATTGTTATAGGAGTTTTTCTAGCAATAATAAGCAATGGAGAAACAAAGTAATTAAGGGCACAAGAATGGAGTTTTTACATTGGGTTCTTCACCACACTACAGTGCAATGTATTAAAACAAAAGGGGAAAACACAGGACATAGAGACAGGTCCCTTGTTGCTGGAAATTGTTGTAGTGGATATATTCTGTTTTAGATCCCATCCAGGCATTAACTTACTAGTCATATCAGTGGCCCCACTTACCTTTCTGCCTAAGTAACAGGTTGGGTTTGGGCTCTTTTGTTCTGCTTAGCATTATGATTTATGATCTACTTTTCTCTGCCAACTTCCCAGAAATGGCCTCTCAAATCCCTTCCTGGATAAGTTAAGCTTAGCTACCTGTATATGTTTCTAATTTTGCAATCACTACAATACATCAAGATAAAGCAAATCAAAGGGTATAGGAAGAGCAAAGCAAAGCAAAAATGACAATTGAACCCTACATGTTACTGTATAAATTATCAATATTATGCAAAATACTAGATAACTCAGTTGTCAAGCAGTGTTTGAAAACTGCAAGACAATAATAGCTAAAGTATATGATTCAGCACAAAATCTAAAAACTACTAGAAAGACAGATAGTACAACACAGAAAGATAACACTATTGTGTCCCCAGACTGAACAGCTCTGGCCTGGGGCTGATTTTATGAAGATTTTAGCAAAGGTTTCTTAGTTTAGAAGTTGGAAGCAAAAGTTCTTGGGCATTACCTTCAGGTGAGTTTTATCAAAAAAGTGTTTAAAACTGGCAGAATAGAGAACAAAGGAATCAATAGAAAGCTCAACAGCCACTAGAGAAGCAGCTGTCCAGGAGAAAAAAAAAGGGGAAATGCTTTCAGATATGGAAACAGAGAACCAACCAGCATGTGGTTCCATAAACCAAAGAGGAAACAGAAGAAGGAAGTACAGTTTCACTAACTAGCTAATGGGAGTGAGTCATTACCCAAGGGAAGGAGAAATCAGCATTATGTGTGCTGCAGGACAAATCCAGCTGTGTCCAGCTTATAAAGGTCAACTGTGAAGAAAGGTTCATCCTTTTTAAAAAGGGATTTCAAAGGATAAAGGGGGATATAAAGGACAGGAGGCAAGAGAAAGGGGAAGGGTGTGTATGAAGCAGTAACTTAGACCCTATTGGGTCTGCAAATCTAAAATGTTTACCATCTAACTTTACACAAAACAACATTTGCTGATCCTCTGGAAAAGAGAAAGAAAAATCCAAGGAAACACCAACTTTTGAAGTCAAATTACTGGGAAGCTAAAACATTAGTGAAATCTCTGAAGAAATGATTGATCTTCCAAGTAATGAGGGCTAGAGAATTTTCTTATCAAAAGTGTAAGTGAATCCACAAATAAAAATAAAATACAAAAAACACCAGCAAAACATAATAGCACATGAAAACCATTTTTAAAGATATGTCAATGCTGTAATAAAATTTAATATGTTTTACTTTTATTTAGTAAGTATAGTTAGAAACCATGTTATAATAAAACTACATAATTGTAAAGTATATTATTTGATGGGCTATTGAAATTCTTACCACATCTGATCTTTTAAATACATATACATTTAAATGCACACATATATGTTATATATCATCTATTACATAATATCATACATGATAAAGTATGCCTAAACTAATCTATCATTACCAGATACAAATGAACGGTGACTAGATTTTGTTAATGTGCACATGTTATTCATATGTGCAAGTTTTTATCCTGCTCTTTTCCAATGTTATTCTTTCAATTCTCAAGCATTACTGATTTGTATTCTATCATATTTTGTGTTTCTTCTCCAGAATTGTATGTAACTACAATCCCCTTGGATCTGTTAGCACTGTGTAGTTGCTTTGGATTGTGAAGTTATTTGCAGCCACCCAGGACCCATGTATTGATAGTTCATTCCTTCCTATGCATTGCACAAAAGAAGTTTCATCAATTCATTTGTTTTGGGATTTTACAAATAAAAGTTATTTATTTTACAAATATTTTACAAATAAAAGTTATTTATTTTACAAATAAAAGTTCAAATAGAAGTGTTAGGTAAATAGGTAATTTTCCAAGAGAAATGAAAGTATAAGTTTAGAATGGAGAGATATATAGCATTTTTGTGTGTGTGGATTTGTTTTTAGCTACATTTTTAACTCTTTCTCCCATTTTTTGAGCTTACTCATGACTCAGGGGTCACATATAATTCAATGCTGTCTCAGGTACTTGGTGGCAATATCACTGTCTTGCAGATTCTTGCTGTGGACCTCACTGGGCATTGTCAACCTGTGGCTGTAGTCTGCTGGCAAGCTGACACTTTTGTTTTGGTATTGGGGAATAATGAAGGCTGAGCCTTTTGTCATGGGGCAGGGCCTCTCACTCAGCACAGAGCAATAATGTTGGATGCTGAAGTTGAGGCCTTCATACTGCAAGGTAGGTGTTTTAATACGTGTCTTTCCTATATCCCAGATTTTCCTTAGGAAACAAATAAACAAAAATGAACCTATTATACATTTTTCTCAAGTGTAAATAAAACATTCTCTAGGATAAATCACATTTTAGGATACAAGTATAACTTACAAGAAATTATGACTGTAAGAATTATACCAAGCACCCTATCAGACTAAAATGCCACAGAGATCAAGATGACTGTAAAAATAAGGTGTGGAAAAATTATAACAGCTGAACACTATACATTCTGTTCAACAATAGCTGAATTACAAAAAAAATCAAGGAAGAAATAAAGAGATTTCTTAAGACGAATGATAATGAAGAAACAAATTAGCAAAATCTATGGAACATAGCAAAATCAATTATTAGGGGGGAGACTCATAGAAATACTGGCCTATATAAGGAGAGAAGTAAAAGACAAAATCTACTACCTAAGGGAACACCTTGAATATCTGAAAAACCAACAAAAAAGGAACCCAAAAAGAACTAGGAGAAAATTAATAAAACCAGAGCAAAACTCAATGACATAGAAACAAGCAAACAGAAAACAATACAAAGAATTATTAGACTAACCTTGGCAAGACTCACAAGGGAAATGATGGGAGAATGCTCGAATAAGTCAAATTAGAAATGAAAGGAGAGAAATCACAACAACATCACCAGAAGTCCAAGACACAAGAGCTTATTATGAACAATGGTACTCTGTTAAGCTAAAAAAAAAAAATAGAGAGGTTTCTGGACATAATATCCCAAAATTGAAAGACGAGGTAGAAAGCCTAAATACAAGTAAGTAAATCAAAACAATAAACAATAATTAAGACCAGATGGGTTACTGTTTTATCAAACATTCAGAGAAGAGTTACTACCATTGATCTTTAGACTCTTTCAAAAAAATCAAAGAGATGGGAATACTCCCTAATACTCTCTATGAAGCTAATATCAATTTCAGCCGAAAAGCTGACAAGAAAGAAAACTGCATACAATCTCAAGTATGAACATTGATGCAAAAATCCTTAACAAAATTTTAGCAATCTGAATCCAACATTGTATCAAAAAGATTATACAGTATGACCAAGTGAGTTTCATCCTCAGGATGCAAGGACAGTTCAATATAGTCAAATCAACCAACATTGGTACAAGGATAAAAGTCATATGATCATAACAATCGATGCAGTAAGAGGATTTTAAGATCTAACACCCATTCATGATTAAAACCCTCACCAATGTGTGAAAAGACCCTTCCTCAAGATAGTAACAGCTATCTATTAAAAGCTCATAGCCAACATCATTCTTAATGCTAAAAATCTCAAAGCATATCCACTAAAGTCAGGCACTAAACAAGGATGGCCATGGTCTTCACTCTTGTTCAACATAATATTAGAAGTCCTAACAATAGCAATCATACAGGAGAAGAAAATCAAAGAAATCTAAATTGGAAAAGAGAATATCAAACTATCTCTATTTGCAGATGATATAAAAATATATACAAAAGACCCTAAAGAGTCCACTAAAAACTTCAAGAAACAATGAACAAATACAACAAAGTAGCCTGCTACAAAGCCAATACACAAAAGACAGTTGAAGTTGCACTTATTTACACAAATAATGACTCAGAGGAGAAAGAGATCAAAGAGTCTATCCTTATCCTATTTAAAATATCGTCCAAAACTATCAAATACCTAGAAATCAACCTAACCAGTGTGATGAGAAACCTATACAATGACAACTTTAAAACACTTAAGAAAGAAATTGAAGAAGACCTAAGGAAATGGAAAAATATTCTATATTTATGGATTGAAAAAATAAATATGTTCAAAATGACCATCTTATCTAAACTACTGTATAGATTCAATGTAATCCCTATATATTAAGGCAACATTTTTCAAGGACTTATATCAATTATAAATTTGTGTGGAACCATAAAAGACTAAGAATAGCCAAATCCATATTGTAAAACAAGAAACTGGGAGGCATTTCATTACCTAATTTGAAGCTATAGTAATCAAAACAGCACTGTATTGGAACAAAGACAAACTTTCAGATCAATGAATCAGAAAAGACTATCCAGTGGCAAACCCACATGTATATTGTCAATTAATTTGTCAATTAATCTTTGACAAAGGAGCCAAGAACTTGATGGAATAAAGACAGTCTCTTCAACAATTGGTGCTAGAATAATTGGTTAGTCATATATAAGAAATTAAAGATCAACCCATATCTCATACCATACTTAAAAGCAAATTCAAAGTGGATTAAAAACCTTGACATTAGACCCAAATTCATAATGTTCATTGAGAAAGATTTAGACAGAAAACTCCAAGGCTTTTGGCTGGAACCGATGCTGAGGCTTTGGACCTCAGTCTTGTCCATTGAATAAAGCTAATATTTCCACAAGCCTGACTGTCTGTGAGCTGTTTACCTGCCGCTGCACCTCAGAACTGCCAGCTAAACAGGGTGGCAGGGTGCGTGCTCCTGGCTGGAGGGAAAGACTCATCCTCCAACACTCCATCAGTCAACCCCATCAAGGGCTGACTTGCAACATAATGGCGCCCTGAACGTGGATGTGAACTCTGGACCCAAGAGAACAGCAATCATGGTGAGATTCCTGCTTTTGAGTTTGATGTTGGCTCTTTTAAGTTGCAGTCAGCCCAAACTCTTGGGCTATCACGTGAAGCCATTGTCAAATATGGCCTGAGGGTCCAGAGTTCAGGTTCCTGTTCAGGCGCCATTACATTGCAAGTGAGCCCCTGAAGAGGTTGACTGATGGAGGATGACTGATGGAGGTCCCCTCCAGCTCGGAGCACGTGTCTGCCACCCTGTCCAGCCAACAGTTCTGAGGTGAAACGGCAGGTAAACAGCTCGCAGACAGTCAGGCTTGTGGAAATATTAGCTTTATTCAGTGGACAAGACTGAAGTCAAAGGTGTCAGCCCCAATTCCAGCCAACCACCCCTCGCCTTCCACAGACCCTTGTTTTTTTTCCCCAGAATCAGGTACCACCCAATGGTGGGATCAGATACCACCCAATGATGGAAGTAGAATCAGGTACCACCCTAGGGTGGGGGCAGAATGACAGGTCACACCCTAGGGTAGGGCACAATCACCAGATCAGGGTAGGGTCAGTAACATAATAATCCCCAAAATATTTACATACACAATTCCCCCTTAGTTTTTAGTAAACAAAAACAATATTGTCTACAATTATTAAAGGAAAAACTAGTCAATAATAAAAGAGCAGCTGTTTGCATAAGCGCATCACAGGAAAATGTAAAGAAAAACTTCTAAACTAAAAACAGGGTGTCTAAAACCAGAAACATGTATCAAGGAATCAACTACAAGCTCCTGAGAAGATAAATCTAAGAGTACATAGATCCTTCGAAGAGACGCCAGAAAGGTTGTGTAGGAGGCGAGAAGCACCTTTTCTTTATTTGTTGTTGTTGGTGGTTTTTGGTATTTGGTTTTTGGGTCACACTTGGCAGTGCTCAGGAGTTACTCCTGGGGCCTGGAGAGATAGCACAGCAGTGTTTGCCTTGCAAGCAGCTGATCCAGGACCAAAGGTGGTTGGTTCGAATCCCGGTGTCCCATATGGTCCCCCATGCCTGCCAGGAGCTTTTTCTGAGCAGACAGCCAGGAGTAACCCCTGAGCAATGCTGGGTGTGGCCCAAAAACCAAAAAAAAAAAAAGGAGTTACTCCTGGCTCCATGCTCAGAAATCACTCCTGGCAGATACTGGCATTTGAACCAATGACCTTCTGCATGTGAGGCAAATGCCTTATCTTCATGCTATCTCTCTAAACCCATTTCATTCAAGTCCAGGTAGACCAGAAAGCCCATTCTTGAGGTCACTGAATTAGGCTCTTATTTTGGAGGAAGAAGCATATGCCCCCTGCCCCTGGGGGGCCACTGCAATGATGATCAATAGGCTTCTGAACTTAATCCAAGTTCTTAATCCAGGCTGAAGTCCATATGATGTCCGAAATTGATGTACCAATAAGGTCAATTATTTATAGATGGGAGCTTAAGTCACTAACCAAAACAAAAATGTTTAAGGCAGAGACCCTCCATGTGTAAATAAACAACTTGAGGGTCCATCCAAAATGGATGGAACCTCCTTTAAACCTAGTATTTTGCCTATAATGTGCCCACACAAAAAGCCCAGAGACCAGACAAAAATAGCATTTAGGAAATTATAGACAACAATATCTAACCCACTAACCTAAAGTCAAGAAAGCAAAACCCTAATGTAATACAACATCAATTCCTAAGATTAAAAACTAAAATAGAGTTGGGCCCGGAGAGATAGCACAGCGGCGTTTGCCTTGCAAGCAGCCGATCCAGGACCAAAGGTGGTTGGTTCGAATCCCGGTGTCCCATATGGTCCCCCGTGCCTGCCAGGAGCTATTTCTGAGCAGATAGCCAGGAATAACCCCTGAGCACTGCCGGGTGTGGCCCAAAAACAAAAACAAAAACAAAACAAAAACAAACAAAAAACTAAAATAGAAAAACATTAATTACAATAGTCAAAAGAAGTGTAGTACCAAATATAAATTCAAAGGATTATAATTATAAGAAAAATACAAAAGGTGAAATTTCTACAGAGTCCAATACCAATCTGTAAAGATGAGGGGTCTGGAACTCCGAGAAGAACAGCAAAAGACATTTGATGGGTCTGAAAAAATGGGTTGAAGTCATCATGAGTTGGTTGGGCTTCTGCATTTCCTTTGGGATCGGTGCAATCTTGGGGTAGCCATTGTAGAAATGGTCAACAATAGCACTGTGTATGTGGATGGAAAACCAGAAATATAGATAGCACAGTTTAACTGGGATCCAGAGATTGTGGTCTTATCCATGGATCTTTTCTCTGGGAATATATTGTGACACAAATTCCAGGTGGCTTCATTTCCAACAAGTTTGCAGCAAACATGGTACAAAATTCCAACAGTCATGGATTTCTTCCTCAGGCCGAGATCAGGAGGCTTGTAGTTGTGGGTGAAGGAGATGAGTTGCACATGTGAAGGATATCCTGACAATTAAATGTTAAGGACTAGGAAGGAAGGATAAGGAAGACTAAATTGGGGAAGATAAAGTTAGGAAAACGGGGACAATATGCAAAACAGACAGACACTGAACAAGACATACACATACAGACTTCACATAAAATATGGCCATAACACTCACTCATACCAAAAAATATTTGTTGGAAAGGATCCAAAATAGAGCAAAAGAAAAGAGAATTCAGCTGAATCAACTAAACGAGTCTTAAAATGTAATAGCCGGCAACTGTTTAGATAAATCATTTCAAATTAAAAAAAATTTTTTTATGGCAGAGCAGAGCAGATCTAAAAGAGAATTTCATGCATAATACAAACATGGAAAACTCTACTATAAGTGTATAACATTATATATACAAAGTTATTGTATAACAGTAACTCTATGATAATCAATCATAGGCAAGAAGCACTGTGAAGAAGGTCCACCTAAAAATTATCATTATGTCAGCATCTTAAAACCTAAATTGAGGGAAAGAAAGCAATGATGTCAAAATAAAAAGAGTGAAAGTCATTAAATGAGTATACTTAGAAAGAAAAACATTAATATGATGAGAATTTTTTTTCAGGTGAACCTTAACTAAATTAAATTGTAAGATTTCATGATTAACTGAGACCTAGAGCAATAATGAAATTAAGACATAAATCTATCATACAAGGAAACACATTGGGGGTCCATGATTTTCAATCCATATTCATTGATCATGCCTGTGGAAAGAATCCTAGAGCATTAATAGCAACCAATAAGGAAGTGAAATGATTATCTGGTGTTCATTGTAGATCTTTAAGAAGTATAAAACAGGATGTATGCTGTTGTGGATTTCACCAATGTATTAGGGACTTTTTTGATTTTCTTGTCATCAAAATTGATCCAGTGTTGTTTTGCAGCAATTTTACAGTATGAAGTACAGTGTCCGTAGTGAACTTTACCATAATGGTTTGACACTGATGATACGTTGTATTTCTTAATCTTGCTTTTATTCTCAGAAATGAATTCTATTAAATTGAGGTCTTCTAAAGGAAAATCTACATAAGTGTGCATTTTTTTTATTTGTTTGCCATCAAAAGCAAAACGTTTCAAGTATATTATAAGTACTGGTGGCAGTTTCCATAAGTACGTTTTATTTGAAAAATCCCTTCTAGTTTTGCAGCTGTTGCACAGAACTTTGTTGTCATTCCTTAACTCTTCTTCTTTAAAAAATTCGGAGAGGTGGGGCCGGGTAGGTAGCGCTGGAGGTAAGGTGTCTGCCTTGCAAGCGCTAGCCAAGGAAGGACCGCGGTTCGATCCCCCGGCGTCCCATATGGTCCCCCCCATGCCAGGGGCGATTTCTGAGCACATAGCCAGGAGTAACCCCTGAGCGTTAAACGGGTGTGGCCCAAAAAAAAAAAAATTCGGAGAGGCATTCCTGTAATGTACATTTATCTGTAGATGTAACAGCCAGAGACAAATGAACAAATGTCTCATAAACCTCAGACTTTTGGTGGCATGTGAGACACTGTAGTATAGATTTGAATTGTCCTTGAAAGAGATAATAAATAATAGATTAGTGAGTCTTTTGGATCTGGACTAAATTGTTCATAATTTTCATTTTCTATAAGATGTGTAGATTTGTATGTCATTATATTTATAGTAAGCAAGTCCTGATGTAGTCCCTCTATTAGAAACATCAGTAGTTCGTGTGGATCCTGCTGATTGTGTCCAGCAAACTGGTCATTAAGTAAACCAATTGTTACTTTGAAGCTTTCAGGGTTAATATATCTATGAAATCTATTTTCCATGGTTTTGATGAGCCAACCAAATTCTTCAGCTAATTTACCTTTATGCCCTATTGGATTTTTTTTTGTTAATATCCTTTTTATAATGATCTTGATGAAAATACTGAGTTAAGTTTGAAATATCATACAAACATTGCAATATTGAGTTTATGTAGCAAGAGTTTCCTATATTTTGGAGCCCAGTTAAGACAGGTTTCAGTCTTTCCTTTTGCATCTCGGAGTATAAGTGTTTATCACTACCATCAGTCTCACTCAATGTATGGTGTGTGACAGCTAAATCCTTGTTCCCTGCCCCAGAGACTTCAGCAATATTACTGCTGTTAGTGTCTTGAGTATTCTGTTTTTGCTCTGAAGGGGAGTTTATAGTCCGAACCTGATCATTTGTGCTAGCCCTATTTCTAACAAGGCATAATGGAACCCAAAATTTCTTGGGAGGGTTGTCATTTGAATTTATATTTGACCTCAAATAAGACTTCAATGATAGGATACCAATGAATTGGGCTATAGCAACAAATCTGAAAAAATGGGACTAAATCAAACTAAAAAGTTTCTAGATGGTAAAATAAACATTAGCAAGAATTATAAGGCATATGACTGAATGAGAAATATTTTTGCACTCAACACATCAGAAAACGTTTTGATATCTAGGATATGCAAAGGATTCACAAAAACTAAAAGTCCATTAAAATGGGAAGAGAAAATGAACAGACCCTTCTGAGAAAGACAAAAGGATAGTTAACAGGCACATGAAAAATACTCAACATCACTTATCATTACAGAAGTCAAAATTAAGATGGTAATGAGATGTTGACTTATATCACTGAGGATGGCACACATCATAAATACTAAGAACAATCTCTACAGAGATGTGGTGAAAAGCAACTTTCATCCAATGCTGCTTGGTCTAACCCATATGAAAAACAGTCTGGTGGATTTTCACTAAAATCAAAATTGAGCTGCTATGTGACCCAGCAATCCCAGGTTTGGGTATCTATCCCCAAGACAGAAAACTTCCTTCCAAAATGATATATGCACACCTCCATTCACTGCAGTCCTCAGTACAATTGCTAAGACTTGGAATCAACGTAGATATCCAACAACAGATAAGTGGATCATGAAGATGGGGTACATGAATACAATGGAATATTGCATTGCTGACAGAAATAAAAAAATATAATTTGCTGTAACATGGATGAAACTGGAATTTATTATGTTAAATGAACCAGAAGATGGTAAGTTTTTTGGGAGTAACTATTATGAGTGCCTTTGAAAATTAGAACTGTTATTTTCTAGGAATCTATCTTACTTTGAAAAAGGCTGTAAACTGTTGGAATTAATAGTGGGATTATGCAAATCATGACTTTATTGTATTCCTTATTTACTCCTAAAGTATGAATTTCATTTGAACAATGGAGTTCTTTTAACAGTCCTTACCTCAGAGGCTTTCTCTATCATATAATCTTATTTAATAGTTACAGCAGGGGCTGGAGAGAGAGCACAGCAGCAGGGCATTTGCCCTGCAAGTGGGTGACCCTGGACGGACCCGGATTTGATCCCGAGCACCCCATATAGTCCCCTGAGCCTGCCAAGAGCTATTTCTGATTAACCCCTCAGCGCTGCGGGTTGTGACCCAAACACCAAAAATAAATAAACAGTTACAGCAGATCAAAAGCTCTAGTGTTTAGAGAGAACAGCATTTCAATCAATCTGCCAACCGGGGCACAAGCACAGAGATCTAATCACTTAGCAACAGTCCCGAGTGTGCCACTCTTGTCAGCAAATGACTTTTGGACTGTTCCCATAGATTTTTTTTACTCCCCAAAGAAACTGTATTTATTTATTTATTTATTTATTTATTTATTTATTTATTTAGGTTTATGGGTCACATCAGGCAGCGTTCAGGGGTTACTCCTGGCTCTGGGCTCAGAAATTGATCCTGACAGGCAGGGGGTACTATATGGGATGTTAGGATTCTAACCTCGTCTATTCTGGATTGGCTGCATGAAAGGCAAACACCCTATCGCTGTACTATCCGGCCCAGAAACTGTATTTATTTGTATCTGCTGCTAAGATAGTTAAGAAAAACCCTTGCCTTAGAAAAACTGAAAAGCCTTTCCAAGGAAAGGCTAACTATTCTACTAAAAGATGGTAGTTGGCAGATATTGAGAATTTTTTAATATTAAAAAAATTTACACATTGAGTTAATAACATTATTTTCTATTATGAGGATATTAAAAGAAGAAAATACCTCTTGGTTTGTCAGGATTTATGCATATCGTTGCTTATATAAATGCTTTTCTTGGGCTGAAGAAGTGGCGCAATCAGTAGGGTTTTTGCCTTGCATGCACTAACCTAGGATGGACCACAGTTTGAACCCCAGCGTCCCACATATATGGTCCCTCAAGCCAGGAGCGATTTCTGAGCGTATAGCCAGGAGTAACCTCTGAGCAATCACCGGTGTGGCCCCAAAACAAAACAAAACAAAACAAAACAAAAATAATGCTTTTTCAGGGCCCCGATATAGGATAGTGGGCAGGGAGCTAGCTATGTACAGAAAATGCAAAAAACATGACTAACACCAAGTTCTAAATTGGTGACTAGATAAAGAAATTATGTACATGTACAGCATACAATACTATTCATCTATAAAAAAGTAAAAAGTACACAATTTGCCACTATATGGATGAAATAGACAGTATAATGCTGAGTAAAGGAGAAGGACAAAGGGACAGAATGATCTTTCATATGTGGACAACTGAGGAACAATTGAGGAACAACAAATGTTCCAAAGCTCTACCTCCATGCTATCTCTCCAGCCCCCAAATGTTCAAAAGTCACAGTTATGTGGACTTGGTCTACAAAGCTGAGCTTACTAGGTAGGAATAGGGAGGGGCACTGTCTGGGTTACTAGGACATTCGTGGAAGGAAGTGAACACTGGTAATGGGTGTAAGATTGGAAAGGTGCATATATCAAAATATTAACACTATTGTAAATCTTTCTACCTCAATACACAAGAAAAAAAATTATAAACTTTAAAATACTTTCTATAATATCAGAAATTCATCCTAAGAAAACTATTGTACAAAAATTTACTTTTGAGCTTTAACCCTCTGAAAACCTTCTCTGTATAATTATTTGAATAGCCTTAAACTACTAAAGCTATTAAAGTTTCATCATCATTCAATTCCTGGTTAGTTTCTACCCTGTGGCAAAAAAATGTTTAAGATGAAAGAAAAACAGTCAGTTTGTAATGTATGGCTTTGCCGAATATTAATTCACACAGTAAAGAATCATGAGATTTAATAACTTTACAGTGCTGCTGAGATTTGCTACAGTTCTGTTATTCTACAGCCTCTGGATCACCTATAATTTAACCACAGTATTTCTATAAGGTTATAAGTTTGCTGCTAAGTATTACGGGAAAAGTTTAAATAAAATCCTCAAAATAATTTTGTTTTATTTTTATTTATACTAACACCTTGCTCAAATTAATTATTTTGTCATCTGTTGCTAAACATATTTGAGACATACATTTTAAGCTTGTTCATGATTTGCTATTATTTATACAAATATGATCCTTCCTGATTACCATATTAGGTTTCAATAATTTAATTCTGTCTTCCTGTCTCATAATAGATCAAATATCTAATATAAAATCTCTCTAAACTTACTCATTTCTAACTTATAGAATAAGATCTATACAGATTAAATAACAAAACATTGCAGAATTTAATGGAACTGATTTATAAAGACTCTTACTTTTTTTTTTGTATAATTTGCTTTTCATCCCACATGAGCCAGATTTTTATGGAATTAGCTAGCACTCACAAGAAAGCATACATATTTGAAATTTTAAAGAAGACACTTGGTAGTTTTTGAACAAAAAAATTAAGTATATGCTCCAGAGATCCATACTGAGCTATCTGCAATGTATATCTAGAACTTTCTCAATCAATGACATTGATCATTATTTTCCATGCTTTTAACTCAACATGCAAAACGGCAAATAAATCAGAGGAGCAATATTATTCTTTATTTAATAATCAATACTCCTACTTCTACAGCACTCAGTGTCATGTCTTTAAAAACACAGGTCTCAGATTAAATTTTGTTGACTTTAATATAAAAGAACACTGTAACTATTAACTTAGTCTACTTTGCACTCAGTAGCATATTCAATAATGTAAAAACTAGTCAAAAGCATTTCAACTCACTGACTTGACAAACTAGAGAAAAGATCATCCTCAGGCAATCATATCTGGTCTAGAACTAAAAATCTCTGATTGAGAGACTTCCAAGCAGCAGAAAGGAGATCTCAAATCTAATGAGACACACTTGGCATACTAAAAATAGACCTGTAGCTTCACAAGAGTGGAAGAGAAAACTTGTGTATTTAATAAAGGCACATGAACTTCATCTGTAATGCTTAATTTAAAAGTTTTAAACAAGTGGGTCACAACCAACATTTGATCTGTTAATTGTCATTAGCTGTAGTGCAGAGGATGAGATTTTAGTTAGACAAAAATTCATTTCAAAAAGAGTCAGAGAAAACAATGATAATGTGAAACAAAGTAATATAATAAAAATGAGGGAACAATGAACAATACAAGTAATTTTACAAAGATTGTCATCGTTTGTTTTTTTTATTGTGACCAATGTGAATTACAAGTCTTTCACATTTAAAGGCACATAGTGACAGTGAATTAGGGCCATTACCCCTGGCAGTGTTGTCTTCCATCTGCCCGTTTTGTATGTAACTGTCCATTTTGTATATAACTTTTTATAGATTGGGTATCTTGATTCTGTTGTAGTTGACTTTGAGTTTGGTACTTAGGTCTGATTATTTTTTATTTCCACTTAATGTTCATGCAACTGTTTGCCCAAGATTTTCATCTTTTAACAAACAGTGCTAAGTCAACTGATATCCATGTGCTAGAATAAATATACAACTACTTTCATATCACAACAAAATTATCTCACAGTGGAACCAAGACTCAAATTTAAATTGTGAGAAAATAAGCTTGGGAAAAACTTACTAATCATCTTTGGTTCTTTTCTATTCAAAGTGCTGGATATAAGGAATTATCATAACATGGTGAAAGAGAAAGAATTTAAAAATGGGCAAAAGATCCGAAGACTTACTTTCCAAGAAAATATGCGAATGCAAAGTAAAAACATAAAATAATGTTCAGAAGTATTCATTGATCATGCAAGCAACAACTCAAAACCAGTGAGTTCCAGTTTTAAGTGCAAGTGAATAACTGCAAACTAGAAAACAAATGATAAAAAAACACCCAAGAGGATGTAAAGGAAATGCACACTAGGCATTGCTGGTGGCAATTGAAGATGCTTCATTTTCTCTAGAAAACCATCTATTGGTTCCTTAAATGGTTAGACAAAACACCACCATGATTCCATAATTCTATACTAGAATAAAACCGTGTCAATACAAATATTGCTACATGATTACACCAACATTGTAAATAATTTACAAAATGTATAAATGTATCCCAATACCCCAAATTAATGAATGGAGCAAAATTACTTGGCCACAAGTGGATGGATGTATTAAAACAAACTAAAAGCAAGAGAGGGCATGCGTGATGGAGTTTCTTTATTGTGTATGAAAGTTGCATTAAATTGAAGTGATGGAGGGGTCAGAGCAGTGATGCAAGCGGTAAGGCACTTGCCTTATATGTGCTAACCTAGGATGGACCGCGGTTCAACCCCCTGGCATTCCATATGGTCCCCCAAGCCAGGAGCGATTTCTGAGCACATAGCCAGTAGTAACCCCTGAGCAACACCAGGTGTGACCCAAAAAAAAACAAACAACAAAATTTAAAAAAAAGTGATGGATACACAATTCTGTGATTGTGCTAAAAAGCAGTAAGTGGTGCACCTAAATAGATGATTGACATGGCTTATAAATAGCTTGATAAAGTTTTTAAGATAGAATGAAAGGTTATGATTTGAAATGGTCTATATTTGTAATAAAGATAGAAGCAAATTAAACATAAAATACACTCATTTCATGAAAGCTTGTAATGAAAATTTATGAGATAAAGAGTGTATAAAGATAAAAGAAAAATTTTTGAGAAATTTTTATTTCTATTTTTACCACAGTGGATTAAAAATCTTTCACAGTAACATTTTAGGTACATAGTGGCATTGAATCAGGGGTATTCCCACCACCAATGTTGTCCTCCCTACACCCCTGTTCTCAGCATGGAATTTTTTAAATGGTAGTAAGCATTTAGAATCATAATCATACAGACTTACTACCTCAGGTCATAGAATCCAGAGGTTTAGGTCCTTGCCTTGCATATGGCAGACACAGATTTCATTCACAACTTTCTTTATGCTCCCCAAAGCATCACCATGAGTGATAATCCTTGAGCACAAAACTGAGATCATAGGCATGTATGGTTTCCCAAAAATAAAATTTTAAATGTTATAATATCAAACCTCTAAGAATGAGTAGATACAAAGGAATCTCCCAAAATATTAACACACCCAAGATTGAAGGATGGTATCTTTAGCAATATAAAGGCCTAAGAAAGTAATAAGAACATCTCTTCTGAATGTAGGAAATGCATTTTAATGGATAAGGGGGCATACACTTAAATAATCTTCACATAAAAGAACATATTGCATTTAATTTATCCACAAATTATATAAATTATTTTTTATTATTTATTATTATTATTATTTATTTTTATTATTTCCTTTCTACTTAGTTGTTTTGTTTTGGCCACACCTACAGTGCTCAGGAATTACTACTGGGAAACTCAGGGGATCATATAGAATGCCTAGGGGTAGAACCTGGGTCAGCTACATGCAAGACGAATGACAGTCTTTAAAATGATAAAATGGTTTCCCTAAATACAGTTCTTTGGAAATATTTAGTAAAATTTTAAATACCACCAGATCTAATGATGATGAAGTTAATAGATCAAAACCATGAGCAGTCCTCAAAGACCCTGATGTGATGTATGTGTTATATAGCTTCTAACTAACCATAGGATTGGATTTAATCTTCTAACCTTCATATTGAACTTGACTAAAAAACAGAAGTTGAATTACAAAAATAACATGTTCCTATAGTCCACTAAAATACACTTCACTGAAATACCACTTTTTTTTTTTTTTTTTTTTTTGGTTTTTGGGCCACACCCGGTAACGCTCAGGGGTTAATCCTGGCTATGTGCTCAGAAGTTGCTCCTGGCTTGGGGGACCATATGGGACGCCGGGGGATCGAACTGTGGTCCGTCCAAGGCTAGCGCAGGCAAGGCAGGCACCTTACCTCTTGCGCCACCGCCCGGCCCCTGAAATACCCCTTTAATGCACTTAATTGAAAGTGAAAAATGTCATCGTTTTCTATTTATAAGGATCTTAATTTGCCATTCTTAAAAGATATAAAGAAATAAATATGCATAAACTTGGTAGGCTTTCTGGAATATCTGTAAACACCATTGACTTATTTTTACATCAGTGAAGAAAAATTCCCATTCCTTCCTTTATTTTCCTATTTGGCTTTCTTTATATTTCTCAACCAAACAGGCAGGTGGGTGAGGACTTAAGGCTGAGGTGCTACTTGGGCCTTGTGATGCTAGACCATCCCAAGAATGCTCAGGGTTCTCCAGGACTGCACCAAGTAGTGCTCAGTTGATGCTAGAGATTAAACTGGTGTTGGCTGCATGCAAGGAGTTAATCCTGGTCACTGCATTCTCTCTCCAGCCCTGAATCCCCCCATGCACCTGAAGTTTCTCATTTTAACTTCAAATTCTATTTTTCTTATTGAAATAACAATTGCAATTTTATATGTATACTTATATTTTATTACATATGGAATTTTTTACTTTTTTATAATAATAACTTATTTTGACCAAAATGGATTACATATCTTTCACAGTAATTTTAGTAATATTATTAGCATAATATTAGTATATTAGTATAATATTAGTAATATTTTCACAGTACTATTTTATTGACATTGAATCAGGGGAATTCCCACCACCAAAGTTGTCCATAATTGCAATTTTTACTCTCATTTGCTTCCTCCAAATAATAAAATATTGATATCTCTCTCCTCCCTCCCTCTTTCTTCTCTCATAGACAGCTCCATTTATCTATTTATCTGTATAAAAACTATCAGGCAGAAAAGGCAAAACCTTACAAAAACCCATGACCACAGAAAATAAATTGGTTTCTTTTCTTTTTTTTTTTTTTTTTTTTGGAAGCTGGTAGTGTTAAAGGGTAACTCTTGGCTCTGCACTCAGAAATTGCTCATAGATGTGCTCAGAGGACCATATGGTATGCTGGGAATTGAACTTAGTCAGCCCACATGCAAGGCAAGTGCCCTACCTGCTGTACTATATTTTCAGCCTCAAGATTTTTAAAGAACAGAGAAACTGTTTAAGTATTTTGACTATCAAAGACTCTCAAGTTTGGCATTTTCCAAATGTGGAAAACATATGCATCAACTATTCCCATGGCAGGCAGAATAAAAACATTTCCATTCCAACACGACCAGCAGATATTCAAATCCAAGAAACTACTGCTCTGAAATATTTCAACTTGCCTTTTGATGTTCAATTCTGAATCAGGTTCCTTGACTTATGGTTACATCTGCCAAACTAAAGTAGCTAAAGATAATTAAAAATATAAGATTCCATCTCCTGAAGACAAATAGTTTATCTTGGGTTTCTTCCGAAGTCATGCAATATCGAGCCATTTGTGATAGGAAGTTGTGCCCTTAGCCAAAAGTAATCATGGAGAGGCAGTGTGCAATTTGACAGGGAGCGACAAGCTGACAGTTTTTCCACAAACATCAAGCATGCAATATATTTCCAGTGCCAAGCTGGGTTTGACATTTAATTAAAAAAAAAGTATCTTAACACACACACAGAGACACACACAAAACCAGGCTGCTGCCACCCAATCAATTTAGTCTTATTTAAGACTAAAAAACATTGATGCCAGAAAGGCAGAATTTTTATATATAATAAATACCATTGCTCTATCTATTACTGGGAATTCTGAGTATTAAAAGCAATGTATTTGGACTAGTTTAGAATATTAGGTTTGGCAACACAGATAGCAGTAGGGCTTATTTAAGTTAAATTTTTCTAAATGAAAAAAATCTCATTGCCATAATTAGCTAGCAATTTGTGAAGTATGATCATTGCTGGCTATAGAAGAACAGATTACTCAATGAACACATACATATGTGCACCATATATTGCTATCAGCACATATATAGCTAGATATGTTTCCAGGTTAGAGTTTTGCTATGAGAGGAATGAAAGAATTCACACATCTGTTTGGGAAAGTTGTCTTTCTCTCAGAAGTTCATGATAACCACTCAAAAAGATTTCTTAGACTTCCTCTAATCTCTTCCCTTTCTGTTAACAGATAAAGCTCAAAGGCTGGTTTTCAAAATGTATTGTCATTTTTCAACCAATATTGGGGGTATGCTTATAACTACTGTCAGTTATATTGTCAGGAGCTGGTTCTGGGCTTTCTTGAACTTCATCCCAATCCTTTCATTCATAAACTCCACCTCTCTCCCACATTTACAGGTCTTCTATTCTAGATTTAATCATTTTGTTCCCCTAATCAGTAAAGAACGTCTAAATTACTGAACTCAGAATTAACCTTTACTTAAAAATATGACATTAAACTCTATTGAAGTGGGCATTCAAAACAGGCATGGCAGGGATCAGACTCCACAAGCAAGAGTCTAAAATCTGTAGATATACAATGCCCCTTTTTTCTGAGATTAATGGCTTCAATAAAAGAAAAGGATTGAATTTAAAAAGAAGATTTTGTTCGGTAGCATTCAAGTACCAGAAATAGAACATCTTTGAGCTGTTATCAATCATCACATTCTAGTTTGAACACAAAATCTTAAAGATCTACAATCATGACCATACAAGCATGATTGTGAGCTTATAAACATGCCACTGAAATGTCAACAGCAAAATTAACAAGGGCTAGTTATCTTGACTACTCCAGTATGACAATTTCCAAAGGTCTACCACAAGTATAACACTTTGGTTCTAGGAAGCTTGGAATACACTATATGCAACTCAACTATTATTCTGTTCTTTCTCTTTCTCCTCTACTGTTTTCTAAATGCCAAGATCAAACTTTTTCTTTAAACCAGCATTTATCAACTCTCTTATATTCTTGGCTTCTTTTAGATCTTGTCTTCTTCCAGGGCCCCTGCTGTCTTCCTAGTTTTATTCCATGGCCCCCAGTTGAATAATGCTGATTTAAAATAATCACCTTCATACTTCCCACAGTTTTTAATCAGAGTAATTATGTAATCTAGAAAAGCTTTCATAATAATATAAGAATAGCTATAATGATATAATGAAAATCATGCAAATATTAAAAAATTTAGAGTCCCATAATGCATTAGAAAGATTTGAATCAAATTATGTTTATTAGTTAATAGGATCATCTATACCATGGTTAGGAGAAGTGCATAGAAAAAAGTAGTCTCATTTAGCAAGATAAGAATATTTTTTTTCTTCTCTATTTTCACAATCCCACTCCTTATACATACACACATATTCTTATGGGCATACCTACATAACCATACATATATAGGCACATTCATGCCTATAAACTCATACTCTTAATACTTTGAATGCTGAAGATCCCTTGTTTTTTAAAACCTTAATTCCTATAGAGAATTCCTACTACATTTCTGTAATAAAAGTTGCTATATGTACAGACTACTGAAATGTTCATTCCTCTATGTAAACTTTGACTTTCATTCCTAGTGATTTTCTTCATTTCACTGTAAAATTAAATGTAAAGAAATCTTTATTTTATTATAACTTTTACTATAATATTTTATGTCCTTTTTTTCTGCTTTTTTGCCACATCCAGAGAAGTGCATAAGGCTTATTCCTGGCTCTGCTCTTTGGCAAAGCTTGGGAGACATTATGGGATATTGAGAATTTAACCGAGGGCAGCCATGTGCAAGACAATCACCATACCTGCCATACTATCATTCCAGCCCTTAGTTTTACTATTTCTTGAGTAAGAAAAGCACTGAAAACATTTTTTTTTCATATTCAGTGAAACTCTTATTAAATCCATAGCAGTAGCTTGAATTTTCTAGCTGGTTTCAGGCCCTTATATAGTTTGCTTCTTGGATTAATAATCAGTTAGCTAAACAAATAAATATTTTTTCTGTGAAGAGGGAGGAAGCAGTAATTTGACCTAAGAATAAGAAGAATGGTGCATTAATCTTAAAGATGGGCAAGGAGGCCTAAAATACAATGTCTTATTTTCTATGTCTATAGAAGTTCATAAGGAACCTAGAGTCAGATAACAAAACATTTTGCTCTTTATTTCTGTTTTAGGATTTTTAAGATTTACATAATCAAATCCACTTCATCTCTCTCAGTATCTACTTAATTAAAACTATTTATATCTGCTAAACATATTATAGGTTTTGGTTAAACAAAGGCAATAAACTATCAGAGAAAACAAATCTAGGAAGGTTAATGGCGGTCTACCTCGCTTCATCTGTGTCATGCCTGTTTAAGTGCTAGTAATTATATGAAGAAGAGTGAGGGCTGGGAACTCATAGCGTTTAGAGAAATGAGGTAATAGGGCTTAGGTTTTTAAGGGAAATTTCTTTGGGCCAATTATGCCAAAATTAATAAATTACTCTCTAGGTAAAAGCTCTGGCAATGGCCATAGAACAATTCAAGTATCTTATAAGTAGCAGATGTGAGCAAGAATCATGTTAGAGTCAAGTTCGCCAGAAGATGGAGGCTTATAAATTTCTATGTGGCTTCTTGCAAAACATCTCTGCTAGAATCTCCCCAAATCTCTCCTAGATACTGTGAGGGAGATTCAAGCTTTCATACTAGCATTTAGGTCAGGGTTATAAAACCAAGATTCATTTTGCTGGGAAGTTAAAGAATTGCCAAATAATGCTGAGGGCCTAGTTGAAATTGAAAACCATAAATCTGCCCCTATATGACAAAGAGAGAATGAACTAAATTAGAAATTTATTTCAGCCCCAGTTGAAAACAGACAAAATTTTGAATTTGTGTAATGGCAGGTATGAAATTCAAGAAGAAAATCAATGCAAGAGTTTAGGAGTGGGGCTATGTAATGATTTATGACTAATTGAGCACAAAATTCACTTAGAGCAAGATGGTTAGGGATTGTGAGGTTTCAGTTGCTGATGGTGGCTTAATTGGCTGACAGAAGAAGAAATGGAAGAAAAAGAAAATGTTGTAAGATTATTCAATGGTCAATGGTATTTGAATTCTATTTGAAACCCAAGCTGTCTATCAAAATGACAAGAAAAGGGTTACTAATGATATAAGCAGCAAGGCAACGGAAGCTTTATCCTTAGAAAAATCTAACTGAAGACTATATTTCAGAAAAGGAAACAGGAAATGTGAAAGCAGAAAGAAAATCAGATGGTTTTCACAATCTAAGGTAAAAGGAAGAATGATTTTCAACAAGATTTTCAATATTCCAGTTAGTTTCATTTGGCTGAAACATCAGTGAATTACAAAAACAAGCAAGTGTTCAACTCAGTTTTACAAAATAGGACAGGAAAACTCTTATGATCCTGATACAAAGCACAGAGAGAAGTTAATGACTATGAAGACTTTTCTTTTTGGCCCTTCTTATGAAATACTATCAGTGGAACAATAACAAAATTGTTAAGCAACTTTAATCATACAACTGCATCAGTAAAAAGAATGCTAAAAATAATTCTCCTGTAGTTATTTTATGACATTGTGAGTATAACAAATGTTAGAAACTTGTTTATCTAGGACAAAGTAAAGTAGATAAAAAATATATAATATATAATAATATAAAATTTATAATATAAAATATATATAAAAAGTAAACAGTTTAAGGAAATTTGAAAATGGTGAAATCTGATGAAAAATATATTGGCTTTGAGACAGTTCAAGCTGATAATTTCATCTGACTTTTTGTTTTTACAGTAGTTAATTCAATGTTTATGTCAGATTCAAGCCTAAAACAGTGAGGCAAAATAGAGTACAGGAATAGGTCATTTGCCTTGTTTGTAGTTGACCTGGGTTTGAATCCTGGCATCTCATAGGGAGGACCCAAATCTTGACAGGAGTGATCCTTGAGCACAGTAATAAGTCCCAAGCAACACTGAGTGTGTCCCCTAAGGCTACAAATAAAAGACCAAAACCGTGTCCTAACTGGAGGAATATACCTTACAATTTTTGTTTAATGTGAAAGTACTAGGAAATTTTTCTTTATTCAGAATACAGAATTGATTGAAAAGAAAACCATCATAATAACTAAAGGATATAATACCTCCAGAAATTTACTGACACTTTCCATTTAAAGTTTTATTTTTTACAAGTTTGGTAAATGTGTTCAAGCAGATACAACAACAAGGGAGTTTGTATAAATAGTTATGGATATCCCTCAATGACTTAACTTTAAATTGCTTATAAGCAATAGAATAATTAAGATAAAAAACAGTCTATTATTTTAGTTTGGAAATAAAGAACATAAAATAATGTATCCCCATAAGGAAATTATAAATGGATTCTTTGTGGGGAAAAGAAAGTTATTGAATTATTCATTTTATTCATTTCTCATGAATCATACCAAAGAAAGGAGGAAGTCAGTGAGAAAAATATGATGGCAACCTGGGGAGAAAATAATTTTGTCATCATAGAATTTTGATAGACATGAAATTGAAGACTGAAAGTAATGATTAATGTGTCCTAGACTTTTGGAAGACAGACTTAAAAGTTCAGGTAGAGGAAAATATTAATTCATGTCTCAGAAGTGGACAATGATTCAAGCAGTCTGAGGTGCTTGGAGCATTTCAGGCTATGCAATTATGTGTGAGGAAGAAAAATTACGTGTATTTTCAATAGTATTTTAGTTGCATCTGGGTATTATGAAAATTCAATGCTAGAAGAATATATTAGAATGAAAAGAATAAGATTTAATAAGAGATAAATAAGATACATACCGCCTGAGAATAAGACATACTGACTTTCAAAAGCTCAAAGGCTAATTTTGCTAAGCTTATTCAGGACAAAGTTAACACTGGTGGCCAGGCTTACTGCCTGAAGTGAAGGTCACTGAGTGAAGATCATGAAAAAAAAAACCATATTGGTATCTACATCTTACTGATCTCAAAACTAGACTAACTTAAAAGAAACTCAAAGTTGTGGCTCACTGGTTTGAATAAAAGGCATGAACATCAGGATATACATTTAAAACATTCATCTGAATTAAAAAAAGAGAGTGAGTGAAACATATTTGGTTTTAGGGCATGTAATTCATTTCTTTTGCTTCTTCTATTTCATGGAGCTATCTTCTCCCTCTGGACAAGTCTATTTTATCTCTTCTACTAAAATATACTAAAAAGATATTCTTTAACACCATCTTATTTTTTCACAGTAGGAAGTGTTTTCCACGCTTAATGACATGGCTATTCAATTAAATGGCCAGATCAGGAAATTTGTTCCTCATACTTCAGAGCTTTCTCTCTAGCAGGACAATTTTAAGTGGAGTCCCTCCTGTTTAAAAGTGGTGCAGTTTCTAAGATGTTGGACATGGAGAGATAATGAAAAATGTCTTTTATTTTTTTAAACTTTGAATAAAGAAGCACAGAGAGTGATTTCACAGTTTGGGTCAGGGCCAAGCAGTGTGTAGAGCACACATCAGAATACTTCTCACAGTTGGTATGCCTCATGCTGAGAGACTGTCACATGGTCTTTATTACTTTGCAATATTTCAGACTATGTTGCTGATTAATTTAAGTGCACTATAACATCCTAGAGATGCATACACAATCATTTAGGTTATTGGATTCAGAACACAAAAGTACTTACATTTTTCAGGTATTCATTAAGACAAAACCATCATTTAGGAAGCAGACAATAGACTTCCTGGTGTATAATATTAAGAAATGCTTTTTAAATCCTGAGCTAGGCCAGTGACTGGCTCAGCAGACCCTAGATACCAGCATTTCACCGTTCCTCTTCCAACTGGTAACCGGGGGCTCACTGAGCGGGGGAGCTACCCAACAGTACCCCTGTACTAAACCCTAGTGCAGGGAAATGGAATGCCCAGGCCAGACCAGGTCTTCAGGGCAAGGCCAGGCAACTGGGTATCTGGGGGGGAGGGTGCCACATCTTCCCCAATGCATAAATCCCGGGCTAGGCCGGTGACTGGCTCAGCAGATCCCAGATACTGAAGACTCACTGAGCGGGGGAGCTAGACAGGATTTTCGTGGCCATAAACGTGTCTGTGCGGGGGAACTCCCTTACAGAGGGTCCTTTCTCATTAGTCCTCATTTCCAAAAGCATGGGGACACTTGCAACAACTGTACTTTGTTAACCATGATTCTACAATGTTTATAATTTTAGAGGAAACAGAATGCTGAATATCCGCAGAATAATAGTTGAATAGATCTCTAAAGTTTGCATGTGGGCCTGAATTTCTTTACAGTTGTCTCATCTCTGATTGCCAAACCTAAACTGTAAACAATTCATGTATATAGTGGATATAGCCTCTCTTTTATATTACCCCTTTCCCTTATTCATAAACTCTTCCATCGTCTCGTCCCTATATCCTGATCTGTTATCCCTCCTTATTTAACCCTCTTTACCCTTAGTTCTTAACTCATTAGCCACAAAAACAACCTCCAGCCCAACAAACCATCACTGGGCTTCCATAACGAAAAGATACCTTCTCCGCCCAATTCTCGTGCCCCAGCAATAAGCTTCAATCACACACCCACTGACTCATTCTATGTGGCCCTTCCCACCCCTCTCAAAATATGGACTGTTGCATGGTACCAGATTCAGCTTCAGAAAGACCCCCAGCTCAAGGACACTACCTGATTCCATAAATGCTGCAAATCATATCTCAAACTCAAGACCACAGTCTGTGAAGAAAAACTGCCTTGAATTTCACCCCCACAAGAATGTCTTAAATGACTTAATTGGGATGCCTATATTGCCTTTATATCTTTAATAATTTCTATAATAATGCAGCTGAGGGTGTGTATTCCCAAATATAAAGGTAGCCTCCTCTATCACTTTTTAAACTACTTTTTTTTTAATTCAGTTTACTTATTTCTTCATACACACAAACAAACAAACACACGCACGCACACACACATACACACACACATACATATACATATTTTCTTTAACCACACTGGTTTGGTTCTGCTTGATTCTGCTTGTTACAAAAACCGAGAAGAAAAAGTCTTTCCTGGGATAAAGTCTCAGGCCAAAACCAGAGCACAGAGATTGTGCAGCCTGTCATTCTTACCCCTAAATCTTATCTTCTAGGGATAAGAACTCTTACTTTTTATGATACAGGGGCACCTCCTACCCTGAACATGTATCATATAGACAAACTCAGTCTCCATGAGATTGGACAGTGTTTGTGCAACCCCGAACCCCAGATCCCAGACATAGAACCAATATAGTTCTCTGCAACAACACCAGGAACCAATCTTCCCTGGGAAATTTCTAACTCCACTCTGGCACCAACTTGTGCCAGTTCTGATATGACACCTTGACAACAAGTAAACGACATCAACTTGATCTGGGTGCAGGTTGTCCTATCACATCATCTAACAGTAAGATGAAATCATAAAACATATTGTTCTTTGATTTGTGCAAAATCAAGAGCACTAACTACAGAAGACTGACTTAGACAACCATGACTGGGCAGAACTTATCCTGGGACCAATAAGAAAAACTCTACCCTTGGCTTTAGCCTAGGAATTATACAAAAATCAAGATCTCTAATTACAGAGGTCTAACTTTGTCAACTGTAACTAAGCAGAACTTCTGGAACCATAATGAAGACTATCCTAGGCTTTGGCCTAGGATCTGAGCAAAAAGCTAAGTCCACTTATTACAGAAGACTGACTACATCAATGGTGGAACAGAACTGTTAGAACCATAAAGACTCTATCCGAGACCTTGTATTATGACCTGTGCAAACACAAAGGTCTCTAGCTACATGGGCCTGATTTTATCACCCACAACTGAGAGGAAAGTTTCCTGGCACCTCAAAAAAGACGTTATGGTGTGGTAATGATCGTGTGCGGAATCAGTACTTGTTTCCATGACAGCATGCTTCAGGGCGGAGAATCTCTGGATCCCTTAGGCCAAGGAAATTCCCTTATTTACTTCCCCAATACTTACTGTGCCTATGCAAAAAAAGGGGGGGGGGCACAAAACCTTGCCATGCCGCACTCCTTTTTTTCATTTTTCTTTTTCTTTTTCTTTTTCTTTTTTTTTTTTTTTTTACTTTTTCTCCCTTTTCCTCTTTTTTTTTCCCCTTTCTTTTTCACTCTGCTACTGGGTGCTGATTTTTATTTATTTTTTGATAGTTACTATCTTTTTGTTTAAAAACTGTTGGTTTGGTTTATTGTTTGTTTGAGTTTTTGTTTGCTTTGTTTTATTTTTGTTTGTTTTGGGGTTTTGTTTGTTTTTGTTTGTTTTGTTTTGTTTTTTTTTGTTTTTGTTTTTTAGTGTTTTTTTTTTTTGGTCTTCTTCCAGAAGAACCACAAAACTTGAATCATCTTGTTCTGCCTCATAATTGAGGGGAAATAAAAATAAATGATAACAGGACCAAACAGCTTTATAAACATTGAGTGGAATTAAAAAGTGTTCAGACTTGAACACAAAACCTAACGCCAACAACAGAATCAATACCCTATCTACAATGAGCTATACACAGAGGGTAATAGTTACACTAGCACTGAAGGGGCAGGGGAGGGAGACATGGGATGCATGCTGGGAAAAGAGGTGGAGGGAGGACAAACCTGGTGAGAGGAATGGCCCTAATTCATTATCACTATGTACCTTGAATATTACTGAGAAAGATTTGTTACACACCCTTTGGTCACAATAAAAATTATTATTAAAAATACAAAAAAATTGTCCTATACATGAATGGACATGTAAACTATTATGCTGAGTGAAGTAAATCAGAGGGAGAGAGATAGACATAGAATATCTCACTCATCTGTGAGATTTTAGAAAAATAAGACAGTATGGTAATAGTACCCAGAAACAATAGAGATGAGGGCTAAAAGGACCAGACCATGATATGAAGTTTACCACAAAGAATGGTAAATGAAGGTATAGGAATAACTACACTAACAACTACCATAACAATAATAGAGAAATACAATGCCTGTCTTGATGACAGGTAGAGGATAGGGGAGGAGGGAAATGGGGGACATTGGTGAAGGGAAAGTTGTACTGGTGAAGAAGTTGTGCATTTTTTGGTTGAAACTCAACTACAAACATATTTGTAACCATGGTGCTTAAAGAAATTATTATTTTATATAAAAATGCTTTTTTGAAAAGAGAGTTCTTAGAAAATTTTTATTCAAGAAAACATTTCAGCTCAACAAAGATAACTTTTTTTTTTTACAATCACAACTCTGCTTTGGCTAAACAAGTTACTTAATTGAGTTTCACCTCTATTGTTAAAGCTTTATAAACATAAATTACAAAATCTTTTTGTATGCTAATCATATAACAAACATGATCTATATAAATTTGGTTGGCATACATGATAATATTGAGTAAACCCCAAACGAGCATGGATACATGATTTTATGTATCCCTCAAATAACCTCTGATGTTGGTATTTCTGAAGAACTGACTACTCTAGGCCTGATCCTGAAAACATTATCCAGTCATATTAAAGTTCTTCTGCTCCCTAAAATAAATTTTTCTACATATAAAATAGAAAATACAAGAATTTAGAGGGGCATATCTGTTTTTTTTAATAAGTCCCAGTCTTGAAATCAGAGCAACACTCAAATTCAAACTCCACTGTTAAGAACTCAATACTTCCCTTTCTTCTGCAAAAGAGGCTGTAAAATTAAAATGAAACTACTTGTGCCTAAAATACTGTTTTCATGAGTAGTTAAATGTACCATTGACTGGCCATATTAATATTTAGTCCTAGATTGCCAGAGATACAAACTGCTTTGTACTCATTGAGCCCATTCCAGAATTAGCCAACTGATGATGAAAACACGGAAAGTAATGAGTGTCTTTGGATAGTTTGTACAATTTATTAATAGCCATCTTGTAAAATTAACAGTTTATTTTGAGGGCAGGGGCTCTAAATTAGAAAGCTTATTTGATAGGAATGTGAAAAGAGTTCTAACTCTTCTGTTTTTCAAAAGAGTTTCATTTTGCTGAGGAAATAAATAAATCCCAACTCTAACAACTCTACCACAAAGGAGAAGGAGAGGTGTTTGATGGTTTTCTCAAGGACTTAAACTTGACCTATTTTGATGGAAACATTTTTAAATACCTTAGGGGAAGATGTTCAAGTTTATTTATCAAATCATGACTGCCACCAAGTGGAGTAAAGTTTAGTACATTATTGGAGTTGATAAAGACATGGACCATCAACAACCATTAATAAATGGTTTATCTAATAATTAATAAATATGACAACATTTGTATTTGTGAAAGAAACTCAAGGTTCTGGTTTAAACACATTTGCTCTGCAGCAAGTGCTAGTGAGTAAGAAATTGAGTAAGAAATTGGCACATGGAATCTATCATGTGGCAGGACTTGAGTGCTCGTTAATAGAAAATTTCATGGAATCATCGATTTGCCGTAAAAGAAAAAGCCAAACCATGCTTCTAATTCCAAATAAACTAAAGTTTTTTTCTTATGGAAATAATTTTCCTTCTGAATGCTGTCCTCTAAATAGATTTATTTGGAAAACCTTGAATTTGCAGAAATACATTTCAAGAAAGGCACTAGCAGATGCAGCTATCATAAAGTGACTAGAATCATGAAGATTTAGGAACTCCTCGTGAATTGAATTGAAAATGTCTGGGGTAGAAAGGGAATTCATTATTAGATTTTTCTATGAAAGGTTGTTCTAATCTTGCTCTCTACAACAACTGGATGAATTTTCTCTGTATCAATTAATATTACTATATTTTAATATTGGGTTACTGTTATATTAAAATATATCATGTTGTTAATAAAGCCATGTTGTTATCGAGGCATAGTGTCTATTGTACATTTGGTTTATAGACAAGAATTATGGATTTCCCTATACTATCTTAAACATTTATAACAACATTCATCAGAAAGTAGATATTGTTGTTATTTCTATTTACAAATGACATTTATACTGATAATAGTCATGTTGCTAGTAACTGCTGGTCCTCAGTATAGAGTTATGACTGAACTACATATTTCTGTGATAATCACCATGTCACTGCTATTCCAACAAGATTGCTCTAAAAATTATATATGTACATATAAATGTATATATGTTGCATGTCACCAACCAAGGTTTGATCCCTGGCACCCCATATATTTTCTTGAATACTGCAAGAATGATTAGTGAGGTCAAGCCATGACTAGGCCTGAGTATTGCCAAGTGTGACCCAAAAACTAATATCAAAAGCTATCTACAAATTTCATACTACCTGACAATAAGAAATATATGTCCAAAATGGAAGAGTTGATAAGAAAGATCTTCAAGTGGAGAAGTGGAAAACTAAAAAATTCCACACTAAGTGGGATTTTGGAATAGAGGAATCAATGTGTTTTTACCATTTAAAGTTGCATTTAAAAGTTGTATTTAAAGTTGTATGGATGATACATTTAAGATATTCAAAGGAAATATACACGTTTCTTTTTATAAAACCCTAGGATATCCTATTATACTATCTATACTTTCACTCCCGCATAGGGTGAAAATGGACACTGGTGGAAAGAAAAGTTGACGGTGACTTCCCCAAGCCACCCCTCTTGTGCAGGGTGGGGGTTGGGGAAAGCCTAGGGCCCCCTTTAAATTCCTCCCTGGCACACACCTCGCTGGCCCCCTGTGCAGGAGCCCAGGGATAGCCCCAGAGTCCGGGAGGAAGGAGAGGGAAGGCTATTGGGGGCAGCCCGAGTCCCGCAACACCCCCAGGCTTTCAGCATGGAGCCTTGCCATTCCCCAAGCTGGCAAGAGCTTCTGGCTCCCAGAACAGGAAAGAGTTACTTAATGAGCTAGAAGCCAGAAGTTCACCAGACTTCTCCCCAAACCCACCCCTCCTGTGCAGGGTGGGAGTTGGGATTGGGGAAAGCCAGGGTTCCCCTTTAAATTCCTCACTGGCACCCACCTCGCTGGCCCCTTGTGTGGGCACTCAAGGATAACCCCAGAATCTGTGCAGAGGACTTGATCATTTTCTTCCTGCTCAATGGCCTCATAAGACTAGGTCTGGCATAACAGAGCCAATACCTTCAGGGACGTTAGGGATGATTTTAGGAAGAAGCAGTCTAATGATCAAAGAAATAGTATTTCACTTGGGGATTAGAGATACCGACCATGTAGGGGAAATAATAGTTCTTGTCTCAGTACCCACAGTATGGACTTTTAAGAAAGGTAAAACATAGCTCAAATTTTATTGCTTCTTATGTTATGCCTGGAAAATCAGAATGCAGCAGGGAAGGAAGTCCTTTGGAAGTACTAACCCTGAGGCTTCTGCTTAATGTATTTATAGCTTTTACTGCTAAGCTTAAAAAGGAAAATCCAAAGTTGACTTTTGAGATTCAGGGCAGGAAGCTTGAAGGAAAGTTTGACTCTGGTGCAGTAGCATCTGTGATTTTTTGAAGAGATTGGCCCCTAGGGGCCCGAGAGATAGCATGGAGGTAAGGCTTTGTCTTGCATGCAGAAGGATGGTGGTTCATATCCTGGCATCCCATATGGTCCCCCATTCCTGTCAGGAGTTATTTCTGTGCCAGAAGAAATCCCTGAGCATTGCCGGGTGTGATCCCCCACCCCCAAAAAGAAAGAGATTGACCCCTAAATTGGACCCCACAAGAAATCAGAACACTTTAGAAGGGATGGAAGGGGTCTTGCACCAATCTGAGGTCCCACAGCTAAGCAGTGGCAGTGATGAGAACTGAATGCACCTTCCTCGTCCAAGAGCTCAGTGCTAATTGCTGGGCCCTTCTGCATCAGGAGAGGAGTGGGGTCTCCCTGTCACACTGACCAGCACCCACATTGCAGCCTGTTTCTCCCTCTTAGTCCACTCTCCTTGGTACTGTCAGGAATGGCCCCAGAAATCATAAGACTTTCATGCTTGGGCAGCACATGAGGGGATGCCCATGAGAACGGGGCAAGCACATTTGTCACCAGTTCTAAGGGGAAGCAGCCCAAGGACAGTTTCCCAGCAGAGCCCCACATCCCATGGGATTCAGCTGCTCCCCACACCTTGCAAAATAATGTGACAGGGAAGGTTGTTAAAGGGTCTTGGAAGGGGCTGTCACCTGTGGGGAAGGACCTGCTGAGGGTCTGTGTTCAGCAGCTACACATAAGAGTGCTGAGGACAAAGGGTTGACCACAGCTATAGCCACCAGGAAGACCCCATAGCCACTTCTGGAAAGGCCTGCATGCATCAGGGAGACAAAACAGGAAGGTCAGTCCAGAGGACAGGGCTTGTGGGCAGGCACACTGTAGGAGTATAGAGGGCAGCAGACCAGTGGGATCAGTGAGGGATGCAGCTAGTTTGCCAAGGGATTGGAGAGATGCTCTGGGAGGGGAGGACACTCGGGGTTACAGATGCAGCTGCTCAGGGGCTTCAGGTTTGAAAGTCAAGGCTGGAGTCTCAGGACAAGATCTCTTGGAACAGGAAAGTCGTGACCCATCTAGGCACAAGCCAGAAAGGTTCTGTGCATGGAAGAATGCACCTGTTTCTGACCCATTATGGGGGTTGTGGTTCAGGAGAGTCCAAGGTGGGGGTGGGGTAATCCCTCAAGGCACCCTGGGCACAGTGACTCAAGGGCACCTACGGGCATAACCTTCACTGTGCTGTCAAGTCTCTGGGGTTCTAGATTTCTCTCTGGCCAATGGGCTTGGAGACACTGGGCCACACCCACAAGCCGCCCTATAAGGCCCGTGGCCCCGCCTCTACGGCACCCTCTCGAAGTGACCCAGTTATTTCTGGAAAGAGTGAGATGTGGACCCTATTCTCTTTCCCCATCTTACCCCTTGAGGGTCAAGAATTGTGGAAACCTCGAATCAACAAAGTCACCATTTGAAGGAAGTCTGACAACTTGGCAGCCCTGCCCGGCCATGGTCGGCCAGGCCAGTGTACGAGGCCCTGAGGTCAGTGAATGAGCCTCTCAGTCTACAGCCTGCCATTGCCTTGTCAGGCATTTTCAGCCTTCTCCAGGGACTTCCCAGGTCTCTGTGCTGGTGACCCCCCAGGTTGCATCCTGGACATGGAAGTAGACCTTCAGGTTTCAGGTTCCAAAGAACGCAGGGTTGGCCCTCATGTCCCCTCCCCAGCTGTAGAGCAGCCACGTTGGCCTTGGGAGTGCGAGGAGTGAGGACTCTCCCTGCGTTGGTCTGGTTGCCTAGAGCCTAGAGCCTTGGTCCGAAACCCACAATCTCCTAGAGTTTCAGCCCCTTGAAGGTGACTAGGGACTGGGGTCCCACCTTTTCTGGGGTTCTGGCCCATTCTTGGACTTGGTAGTGCCCCATGCTTTAACTCCATTCCTGGGTAAATGTTTTCCTTTGAGGGAGCACTTCTTTTAGGGCTCCAGGAATCCTATGCTGTGCTCAGGATCAAAGCAGGATCAGCCCAGACTGTCTAATCCGAATGACTCTCTTTGACCCCTAGAGGATAATTTTGTCACATTCATACCCAGCTTGGTCTCTAGAGCCTTTCCATTTTAGCCTGGTTTCTCATCTCACTCTCATTTCATGGACTCAGCCAGGGCACTCTGAGTCATGTGTGGCCCAGATCCCTGGCTAGTGGACTTTGTGAAGGTGCTAAGCCTAAGGCCTGAGTATAGGTCTAATAGGGAAGGCACTTGCCTTGCCTGGGGGTGACTTGGATTCAATCCCAGGCACTGCTCTGTTCTCCGGCATCTCCAAGAGAGATCCTGTATGCAGAGCCAAGAGTAAGCCCTGGGTATCGCTGGGTGTGGCACCCGGAACAAAGTACCAAACAAATAAAACCATAGTGCTCCATTTCTTCGAGATAAGAAGAGAATTTGCATTGGGAAGGGTTTGGAAGTCTGAAGGAGACAGCCTGGAGAAATGTTTCAGAGCGAATGGGAGAGGATGAAGGTTCATGAGCCACAGAGTCACAGAGGAATGACCAGGACACACTCTGCTCTCATTTCACAAGCCAGCCGGACACTCAGGCCTCCATAGTTGTGTCCATAGTCAGGGCCTGAGATAAAGGCCAGAGACACTTGGGGGGATGGGCTGCCTTGCAGCGTCCCAGATTCTCAAGTGAAGGGGGGTACCTTTCGAGGGACAGGAGCCAGCAGGGGTGCAGAGCTCAGAGCCCCACACAGCAGGCATTGCAGCTGGGCTGTCCCGAGATGAGGAGATGCCTCGGGCTGTGAATTCCCACTTTTGTTGGGAATTGAGGCCAGGACAGGGGAGGACAGCTGGGTGGGGAGACCAAGACCAGAAATATTCCTTGAGATTTAGGGACCTGGGAGGCTTTGGAAACAACCTGCCAATCTGCTGGCCTCCTGGAACTTGACTAACCTTTGTACATCTCTATTTAGACACTTGGTACCCAGACCATGCCTGCAAGGACACCCCAGAGAGGCCACCTTGCTAGAGAAAGAGCCTCCATGGTGAATATTTGTAAAATGAAACCCAAAGTGAATGGGCTCAATTCTGTGGGACCAAAGACACCAGGCCTCTGTGGAAGGGTGGAAAGAGGGCTGCAGAGAGGCTAAGCCAGAATTCCATGAGCCATTTCCTCTCTCTGGGTGCAATGGGGAATGGAACAAATATGAAAAGTTCTTAAGCCTCGACCCTAGTTGTCTAGACTCAGGGAGATAAATGTGGGAGGGAGACCAGGAAGGAGGGAGGAGAAGCCCATGGAGTTGACCAGAAGTGTTTTCCAGTGGGAGGGACCAAGCGAGAGAGCCCAGGCCAATGGGCCAATGGGGTCAGCATGTAGGGTCAACACTGCCCCCCTTTCATTCCAGCCCAACCCAGATCTTCATCCACAAGGAGCGACACCATCAGCACTTCTGCCACCGGTGGCTGTAAATACTCCTGAGAAGTGCTCCTGATTCCTACACACGACCCAGGGACCTGCAGAAACCCATCTTCAACTCCTCCTCAGCCAAGACTGGGGCCCCAACTTTTAACGGAACTGAATCCCTGGTTGAGATAGAGACCAACACAGAGATAGAGCAAACTCCCTGAACCTTCCTCTTGATGGGTTCCGGCCCCATGCTGACCTGCACCTAGGGCTTACAGTCAGTATCAAGCAATTCCTTTGGCAGGAACTGGCATGCTAATATGGCAGGGAAGGGGCTGGTTTGCATAGGGCTGACCTGGCTTTCAGCCTGGCCATCCCACCTGTTCCCTCAAGCCAAAATGGAACAGTCCCTGCCCAGGCACCCTATCGCAACACTGACCTAATTGGGGCACTTCCTGGATTCCCCCTGGGCTCGTGTGTGTCTCAGCTCTTCTCCTCCCCTCTAGGTCCCTGTCAGCACAGACAGAACTTCCAAAGGCATGCAGACAATCGAGGTGGTGAGTGAGGACCAGTAAGTTGAAGATATGTTGAGGGGTGGTGACAGAAGGACCCCCCGGAGGTCCAGAATGGGAGGGCTGAGGTTAAATCATTTTTGCAGCTCAAAAGGCAACTGGACCTGGCACAGCTCGAAAGATATACCTGGAAACGGCAGGCCCAGAGACAAGAGATTTCAGAACAACGCATCCAGGCCGTCCAGTAGGTAGGCTGTGACCTTGGTGTCAACTGACCACACTCTATCAACATGCCATGCCATGCCAGAGCAAAATTTGGGTGGGAAGAGAGAGCCCCCCCAATGCCTTCCACATGTGCCCCTTCCCTGGTTTCATGGTTTCAGTTGTGCCACAGCCAAGAGTGCTCAGGACTGCTGTGGCAATGTCTGAAAGTACGTGGAGGCCTGCAGGCAACCCCGGGCGGCCTACCAGCACTTAAGAACTGGAAAATATAGTCCAGAGACAAAATCAGCTCCTAGCCAGGCTCTGGCTGGAGGAAAGCCACGATGAGGTAGAAGTGGATAAAATCCTGTTGGATCTGAGGGAGATGCTGGAGAGAGAGAAAGAGAGAGAGAGAGAGAGAGAGAAATGAGAGAGAGAGAAATGAGAGAGAGAGGAGAGAGAGGAGAGAGGAGAGATAGAAATGAGAGAGGAGAGAGAAGAGAGAGAGGAGAGAGAGGAGAGAGAGAGGAGAGAGAGGAGAGAGAAAGAGAGAGAGGAGAGAGGAGAGAGAGGAGAGAGGAGAGGAGAGAGAGAGAGACAGAGAGAGACAGAGAGAGAGGAGAGAGGAGAGAGAGAGACAGAGAGAGGAGAGAGTAGAGAGAGAAAGAGAGAGACAGAGACAGAGAGAGAGAAAGAGAGACAGAAAGAGAGACAGAGAGAGAAAGAGAGACAGAAAGAGAGACAGAGAGACAGAGAGAGACAGAGAGATAGAGAGACAGAGAGACAGAGACAGAGAGACAGAGAAAGGAGAGAGAGAGAGAGAAGAGGAAAGAGAGGGGGGGTTCAGGCTCCTGGGAAGGTGGCCTGGGACCTGCTCCACTCAGCCTTTCTGCCTCCTCTGTGCTTCCTGCCCCTTTAGAAACACATCAAAGCATTGGGCGTGGAGGAGGAGGCGCTGTGGGCCCAGCTGGCCAAGATGCCGCCAACCTCAGAGTGTGAGTGGAGGGGCCCAGGGGTGAGCAGCCGCCTTTGGAGAGTCAGGAGGTGGGGCTCCCCAGAGAGACGGTTCCTAAGCCTCTGCCCCAGACCCCGCCACTTCCATGGGTGTCTGAGACCCTGGTGCTCCCCAAAGCGAGAGAAATGGCAGGAGTGGAGGTGGAGAGGTTGACGGAGGTGGCGGCAGACAGTGCATCTGCAGGAGAAACAGCCTGCCTGGACTCTGCCTGTCAGACTAGTGTGTGATGAGGCTTCGGTAAGCCTGGCACCCTGGAGGGACCAGCAGAGGAGGGATGGCTTCCCTGAGGGCACCCCACAAGAACACCACACCCTACCTCTTGCACACAGATGCCAACAACACTTGGCGCTGAGGCAGAGCCAGAGGGAGAACCCCGAACCTACCACCCAGCCTCTGAGGTTGGCATGCCTCTGGGAGGCACCCGCCCTGGGATGGCGGGCCACACCCGTTGGCCCTGAAGAGGGGCACAGGACAGGGCTGGGCTGCATTCACCAATCTCTACCGCCTGAATGGATCCTCCCCCGTTCAGGTCTCCCTCATCTAACCCCAACCTGTCCTTCCTGCCCTCCTGCTCCCCACCCTCTCCCACCTCCACCTTCCTCTTGTTTTCCTCCTTCCTCCCCTCCATCTCCCTTTGGTCGAAGAAAAATCACCATAGCTCCTTGGGGACAACCCAAATCAAGGAGCACAGAATGAGACCCACACAACTTCACTGGGCCTCATTGGCTGCTTGATTGCAGGCCACCAAGTGCCCTCTCAACACTTGGAGGCCACATGGAAATTTTGTTAAAAAAATGCCCCCGATTCTTTGTGTACCACCCAGCCGAGGGTTCCATGTGGCGTTGTCCTCCACGCCCAGCGTAAATGAAGGGGAAATTTCCCAATGTCCGGAACCCTGGATGTCCTGCCAGGAAAGAAGGACAATGTCCTCAAACTCAGTTGGGAGAATGTTCTGCTGGCAGCTCGGGCCCTTGTGGCCACGGAAAACCCAGCTCAAGTCCCACTAGGTTACTGGGGGAAAGAAAAATCTAAGAAAACCCAGCTGAAGCCAGTGTCATCTCAGCCAGAAAGACTGGCTGTCCTGAAGTTGTCCAACTGCTGCCGCTGGAGCCACTCCAACCGCTGGCTGCTTCCCTCAACAAATGCAGGCAGCATTCCAGGAGCCAAGACTTTGGGTGGCTCCTGACCCCCGGACCGACCACTAGCCCCTCACAGAGGCATCTGATGTTCAGTGGTCAACGATGGCTCTGTGAAAGACTCTTCTCTGCACTCTGTGGACATTGCCGTCCATCGCAACAACAAGGCAGCTCATTCCCTGGTCGCAAGTGGAGGATACTGGCCTGGGAATGTCTGCAATTGCGAGGTACCATTTCCCGGAACACCCACGAGCGGTCAGAAGATTGGGGTGTGAGCTCTGCCTGCCCCAGGAGCCTGGTCTACAGCTCCCACGGCTCCAGCCACCGGAATGGTCTTAACCTGTTTCTAGGCTGAATAGAAATCAAATGGGAAAAAAAAAAGAAAAAAGTTTTTAAAGAAAGATATTATTTATTAAACAAAGAAGATAAACATTTAATGAGAAACCAAAATCTTTTATAGTGGAAGACAGTTTTTTTAAAAAAAAATTTAAAAAATAAAGAAAAAAAAGGAAACATCTCGGTATGTGAATATACATGAAGGACCAGGTGCTTTTCTGGGGCCAATAGAAACCTTCCTGGTCTCCCACAGGCACCAAATGAAATCTCTAAACAACAAGAAAATCTTGAAAGCCACACCTTCAAGATAAGGATCAAGTTGGGAACCTAGCCCTGGCACTCAGCTCACAAGCCCCAAGTAATCCTCCATTATAGAGCTGATCGCAAAATGTCATTCTTGTTCATGCAGGTGCCCACGATCTTCAGCCAAATGTCATCTTTCTGCTGAATCACCATGTCCCCATCCAGAGTCTTGTAACACGGAGGATTGGAATTAGGATCAAACTCCATCTCTTACGGGATGGAATGTTGTGAGATGAAGCCAGACATGGGTCCAATTTTAGTGAAGACTCCGACAAGCTACAGCTTATTCGGGGGGACAGAAAGTGTCCCCAAAAGTGCATGCCAAAACTGGGGCAGAAATATTTCCTAAAGTGAACTTTATCTGGGGGACAGTAATGTCCCCCTATGGTGACTCCCTATTCAGGGGACAACAGTGTTCCCACAAGCTGCACATTATATTGGGGGACAGAAAATGTCCCAAAGGGCATGCCAAACCAGAGGCAGAAATATTCCTAAAGTGAACTTTATCTGGGGGACAGTAATGTCCCGCTATTGTGGCTTCCTAATCAGGAGAGAACAATGTCCCCCCACAAGCTGCACATTATATCGGGAGGCAACTGTGCCCCCATAGATTATTATATTGGGGGGAAGAAAGTGTTCCCCAAACGGCACACTAATCCAGGGGCAGCAATATCTCCCAAACTGAGCTTTATCTTGGGGGACAGTAATGTCCCCCAATGGTGTCTTCCTAATCAGGGGACAATTGTTTCCCCAAAGCAGCACCTTAGATTGGGGGACAGAAAGTGTCCACCAGACCAGACACTGAACCATGGGGCTGAAAATTATATCCAAGGGAGTATTTATCTGGGAGACGATTTGTCCCCCACTGGTGGCATCTAAATTGGGGAACAGTGTCCCTCAAAGGCAGCACCTTAAATTGGGGGACAGAAAGTGTCCCCCAAACTGGTCACTGACAGGGGGAAAATATCTCTCCAACTGAGCATATTAACTAGGGGACAGTAGTGTCCCCCAATGCGGCATCTGGATCGGGAACAACAAAAATGTCCCCCTATTTTAGCATTTTAGACTCCACATTTCCATTGGCTGCTCCATGTTAGGTTGATGGGAAATGCCCAGGGAGTAGCATGGTGTGGGCTGTGCTGGAGGTGGGCCACACATTCCCTTTCAGATTTTACTTCAGATGTGTCCAGAATTCTGGTCCAGAGAAGAGGCGCCATTGACAAATGTAAGCCTGCCTACATGAGGTCAGGTCCTTTCTCTGGCACCACATGGAGTCACTGAAAAGCACACCAAATGAGAAATCTAGCAGACCTTTCTTCAAGGAAACCCTTGTGGAGAGTGTCTTATGTGCAGAATCAGACACTTTGCAGACAAACATGCCAATCTCTTGGCACCTCCAAAACCTGGCCACACTCAACCCTTAACTGTAGGAGCTCCCAAAACCAAATAAAAGTCAGAACTGCCACAGCACACATTGCGTGTTCCTGGGAGAAACCATGGCAGCAGCATTACTGCTACAGTTGGTTCTGCGACTGAGTTCCAACACTCTCTGCGATGACTGGACTCATTTTGTGATGACTCCCAATCATTGGAGGCAGAGGAGAGAGCAAGGGAAAGATAATCTCTGACATTCTCTGTTCTATTTCCTCCCTTGTTCAAATAAATGGCAATGAATCTGCATTACGCTATGTGCAATTGTGTCACTGAACAGGGCACAAAGCTCTTTTGCCAGTGCAAAAATCTGCTTCTGTATTGTGGGGAATTTGTCTTAGAGACCTCTCCATGTCCAAGATATCACCTCCACTACCAGATGAGGCCTAACAGCGGGACCCAGAAAAGATCTCACGATTGGTTAATAGTCTCACCAAGTGCTGAGTGTCACAGGAGGGAGAGTAAGGTGATAGCAGCACTGAACTTTTTATCTCAGCCAGGCACTTCCACGGTTTCTCCTTTCCCCTGTTCTTTTGTGGCCCCTCTGTAGGGCCCACCAGGACAATCCATACATGTTCGCCATCCTGGCTGTCTGTTGCCGACCGTCTTGTGTCTAGATGAGGACCTACATATATATATTTATACATAAATTATTTATATTATATATTTTATTATTTATATTTATTTATTATATTATTTTTATAATATATTATATATTTATAGTATGTGCATAAATATATATTTATATGCAGATCCTCATATATATATATATATATATATATATATATATAGGATCTACCTTTACCACAGCACTAGGCCCCATTAATGAGGCCCTTCAATTCCCACTGAGCACCCCAAACAACCCAAACCAGCAGGCACACAGGCACACTTGTTTGTCATCGTTTCAAAATGCCTTCAATTCTGGGCACACTCCCCATTTATGTGTGGGTGGGCACAAACTTGAAGAGGGCGATGTGGCATATTTGGGTACCTTGTCATCAGGCCATAGGATACCTAGGGGATACCAAGAACAAACCACATAAACTGAGAGAAGGCACGAGCTTCCCCAACACCACAATTGAGTGTCCAGCTAAGCACGAGGATGGTCCAAGTCACAGGGAAATAGGGATAGGATCTCGAGGTTGGGGACTTACTTTGGAGTCATGGAAGAGCCATCCTGGAGGGGCGGCTCAGGAAGGGCAGACAGAGGTAGCACGGGCAGGGGGGCTCTAAGGTCCAGTAGACTTGCTGCCAGCAGTGGGAGGAAGCAGAAAGTGAAAAGGGGAGACACACAGAGGGAGCTGCTGGGACAGGAGCAGGAGGACATGAGGAGGGAGTAGAATAGGGGAGGTCCTGGGAAGAGTTCTGGAAGGAGAGAAAGAGAGGGGCTATGGGGCCGGGACACTCTCCTCCCTCGCATACTGGCCTCTCAGTACCAGCAGGTTCCCCAGGCCTCAGCCCAGCTTCATCTGCCAGCACTCTTCTCCCTTTGTGCCCTCCTACCCAGGCCTACGTTGACGATGCTTGGATGCCATTTGGAAGGACAGAGTCAGGTGAGAGAAGATACTGTTTGACCCCGGAGGGACTCAGCTAGGAGGATGGTTGGAGATGGTGGAGCCACCCGAGACCCCTCAGACTGCAGGAAAGCTGGGCTCCTCACCAGGCAGCCTGAGCAGGTGGGCTGGGCCTTGTGGGTTGGCAGCTGGCCACCAGTGGTCACAGGCTGTACGACTGAGGGGGAGGCCCTCTGCTGGCCGGGGAACCTCTGGTCACTAGGTAAGGCTATGTCCTTCCTGCTGGGGAAGAGAAGGCATCAGTGCTGGGCCAGAGGCTGGTGGCCTGCCAAGCCCAGCCATAAAATGTAGTAAGCAATTTAGCTTACATAGTAGACTGTTCCCAGGCATAACAACTGCCTCTTTATGCTCATGACCAAGTTGTTCAAGATTTGCTGCAGCAATTACAAGCTCTTCTACAAAAATATTCTGAGCCAATATTTATAATTCACATAAGAGCCCACTCAAGACTCCCAAGGCCTATGGCTTTCAGGAATGAAACTGCTGATTGTTTGGCCATGTCAATATTCAAGTCACCTGCAGAAGGACATGCAGCCCTTCATACAAATGCCTGTCGTTTGCATGTCAACTATTATATTCCATGGAAGCAAGCCAGACAAGTAGTTGATACATATACCAATTGTGCACCTTTGAAGAAAAGAACACACGTAGCTGGGGCCAACCCCCAAAGATTACAGACTAATTAATTGAGGCAAATGTATATTGCACTTGTTGACTCCCTCCCAAAAAAACCCTATCTTCATGTGATGGTAGATACATATTCTCATTTTATATGGGGTGTTCCAATGAATTCATAACGAGCTAAAGAAATTTGCACCTTCATGCTTCAGTGCTTTTCTGTTATGGGTTTTCCTCCAAACATAAAGACAGACATGGCCCAGCCTACACCAGGAAAAGTTTTCAATAATTTTGTAAGGATTGTCAAATCAAACATATCACTGGCATCTCATATAATCCATAAGGACAACCTGTAGTTGAAAGAGCTCACAGAAATCTAAAAAATTAAATTAAATTATGGGGCTGGAGAGATAGCATGAGGGTAAGGCGTTTGCCTTGCATGCAGAAGGTCGGTGGTTAGAATCCCGGCATCACATATGATCCCCTGAGCCTGCCAGGAACGATTCCTGAGCATAGAGCCAGGAGGAACTCCTGAGCACTGCCTGGAGTGACCCAAAAACCAAAAAATTTTTTCAATTATTAAAATATAGAAAAAGAGGCATGCCACCCACAGATATTTTGTTCTTATTATTTTCACTACACTTTTTTAATTTACCCCAAGGAAAACATTATACAGCTGCATAAAAACACATTAAAGAAGATGTTCAGGTGCAAGAAATAATCAATTCACCTATTTGGGTAAAAATGGATAATGAATGGAGTGCTGGTAATCTCTTAATTTGAAAGAAAGGATATGCTGTGTTGCTACAAATAGCAACCCTGCCAAGAAACTTTGGGTCCCACTATGCATTGTCAAAAGCAGTATTCACACAAATAAAAAATCTCAGACACAAATGCATGATAAGAGTGTAAACCTTCCCTCAGAAACACCACGAATTATCCCCCCAAAATGTGCCTTCAACAGGTAACAGAAATAATAAGCTGACACCACATTATGAGGCAGAGACTTTGGTTGTGGAAATGACCAGTTCCAGAATCTTGATGCTCTAAATCAGGGAACTGGCCCAGCTCTCACTGGATATTATAACTTAGGAAACACTTGTTACAGGAATTTAATGCTACATGCTTGGATAATATTCCCAGTTTCATAGATTCCTTTTATCAGAACCATTATAAGAAGGCCATCAGGTCAAATCTGTTGGGACATAAGTGGCAGAAGAGTTTGGTAAGATAATAAAAGCCTGGTGGCAGTACAGCACAGGTATATCAACCCAAAAGAATTTAAGATGACTGATAGAAAGATAAACAGTTTACAACAGACAGTCTATAGTATCCACATGAACAACTATTCTTTTTGGGGGGGCACACCTGGCTGTGCTCAGTGGTTACTCCTGGCTATCTGCTCAGAAATAGCTCCTGGCAAGTACAGGAGACCATATAGGACACCAAGATTCAAACCAACCACCTTAGGTCTTGGATCGGCTGCTTGCAAGACAAACACCACTGTGCTATATCTCTGGCCCTGAACAACTATTTTTGATGGGGAGTCTTCATCAGGACTTGAACAAAGCTGAGATGGCCAATAGACATATAGAGAAAATAAAGATCATCTTGATGACTCAACAGCTGTAAAACAAGGTTGGCCGGGACACAAGCAGTTACACGAGTCTATTATTGCTACACTTTTCCAAGGTCATCTTAAGTCTATAATGCAATGCCTCATCTGCCACCAAGAATCTCAGACACCAGAGATATTTACTCATTTATCCTTGTCTTTGACATCTACAGGTAAAGACATGTTACAGGATATGAAAACAAAGATGCAAAGAAAGAGGACAGGTGAAGTTACAGTGGGAAGACGATCACCCTTAAACAGAATTCTTAGAAGAAATCCCCTTACTGGTACCTTAGTTTGAACTTTCAGCCAAAAACAAAACAAAACAAAACAAAGTACCCTGTTTTTTGGCTGAAAGTGGTTTTTAAAGAGGAACAATGGTTGTAGCCACTGTGACAAAGCAGGATTCCTTTAAAAGGAGAGAAATATGGACACTACCACCAGTGCTCTTAATACATTTGAAACGCTTCTTCTACAATGGCAAGAAGATAAAAAATTTTAGACCTAACTTTGCTTTAGAAAACCTTGACTTATCATAATACATTATAGACTCTTAGAACAACCATGAATGATACAATTTATTCTCTGTTTTGAACCTGTATAGTCAAATGAAAAAGGGTCATTGTACAGCCTATTGTAAAAGTACAGCAAAAAAAAAAGTTGGTTTAAATTGGATGGTCAAGAAATTTCAGAAATAGATAACTTGTCAATAAAATCTTCAGCAATTTATATGCTTTTTAATACTTCTAAGAGACTTGCTGCAACGAATACAGCTGATTAAATTAGCAGATGCTCTTTAGAAATGTTTATAATAATGTTCTAACGTTTTACCAACAGAAAAATAGCTGCAGTGGGGCCAGAGATATAGCACAGTGGTAGGGCATTTGTCTTGTACATGGCCAACTCAGAACAGACCTGGCTTTGATTCTTGGCATCCCATATGGTCCCCCAAGCCTGCCAGGAGAGATTTCTGAGTGCAGAGCCAGGAGTATACTCTGAGTGCTGTTGAGTGTTGTCCAAAAACTAAAGAAAAAGAAAAAGATCTTCAGCATGCAGACTCCCACTATAGTGTTCATTATTGGAATATTAATTTATGTTTTAATTTCTTTTTATTACTTTTTTTTGTTTTAGGGTCACACCCAGCATAGCTTAGGGGTCCCTCCTGACTCTACACTCAGAAATTTCTCCTGGCAGGCTCGGGAGACCATATGGAATGACAGAATTTGAACCACTGTCCAGAATCTGCATATAAGGCAAGCACCCTACCCACTTTTTTTTACCCTACCCACTTGTATTTTGGTTCAGCCTATTGCCTGGGATCAAACTGGGGTTGGTCACATGCCAGGCAAACACCAGGCCTATGGTCCCATCTCTCTGAACCAAGGCTAGGGAGCCTTAAAGAAATGTCTTCCCAGCACCCCAGGGCAAGGTCCTCTTTCGGGAGGGAAGGGGGATGCACAGAGCTCAGAAACTCAGGAGCTGCTCCCCAACCCTAGCTCAAAGTGCAGCCACTCCAGGACTCTCAAGGGAAGGCCTGCTTCTCACCCTCAATCTGTCCTGTGGTGCCCTGCAGGGAGAAAGCCCAGCACGGACACTGGAGACACCCCCAAAGTGAGATGAGGGGATGACAGTGCAGAGGATGCTGCCCAGACTGGCTGAGGGGTCTTGGCCAGTTCTTTCCCTCTATGTAGAAGGAGAGGTCTGGGTCTGAGACTGTCTATCTCTTGCTGACTGTGCTCTTGTTTGTTTGTTTGGTTGGTTGGTTGATTTGTTTTGGTTTTGGGGCCACACCCGGCAGTGCTCAGGGGTTCCTCCTGGCTTTGTGCTCAGAAATTGTTCTTGGCAGGTACAGGGGACCATTTGGAATGCCTGGGTTCATCCTGGGTAGGCTGTGTGCAAGGCAAACGCCCCACTACTGTGCTATCGTGCTGGCCCCACTCGTGCTTCCTTTCATGTTTATTTTGGGGCCATACCAGGCAGTGCTCAGGGATCCTGGCAGGCTTGTGGGACTATATGGGATTCTGGGAATTGAACCTGTGTTAGCAGAGTACTAGGCAATCCTGGTTCATCCATTCCCTTCAATTCTTATATTTTAGGTGGGTTTTTTTTTAAGATTTGCTGGGGGGGGGGGGGCGCACTCAAGCAGCACTTGGGTTCTTCCTAGCTCTGCACACAGAAATCATTCTCGAAGGGCCAGAGAGATAGCATGGAGGCAGGGTGTTTGCCTTGCATGCAGAAGGTTTGAGTCTCGGCATTCCATATGGTCCCCCACCCCGCCAGAGACGATTTCTGAGTATAGAGCCAGGAGGAACCCCAGAATGCTGCTGGGTGTGACCCCAAAACCAAAAAAGAATTGCTCCTGGCAGGCTTGGGGGACTCTACGGGATGCCGGGGATTGAACCTGGATCCATCCTGGGTCAACCGCGTGCAAAGCAAATGCCCCAACACTGTGCTGTTTCTCTGTCCCCCTTCCCTGCAATTCTTCAACTGGGGAGGAGCTGCTAGGGGTACAGCAAGGGCCACACCGTTAAGTCACAAGCTTCAGGGAAACCCACATTCTACCAGGGGGATGAGAAAAAAACGAAGGAGGGAGAAAAATGGAGCAGGAGAATTTTAAAATGGGCTGAGTGCGAATTTAGGCCAACAAATGGCTCCAAAGCCTTGACAATGGGCCTCACAATAACATGCCAGGGTACCTGCACCGCATGTAAAGCAGACGCTTAGCACACAGCTGGGCCTGGGTCAGTCCTCCCTCAGTCCTGGGTCCAGAGCACAGAGCCAGGAGGAAGCCCTGAACAAATCGAGGCTCAACAGCCTCCCCCCAAAAGAGCTAACTAACCCTTGCCCCCACCTAGGAGGTAAGTGCTATTCTCATCAGGCCCATTTGCCAGCAAAGAAACTTGCACAAGGAGGTCAAGTGTCTTACCAGCGGGAGGGCTGAGAGTCATAATCAGCCCACTAGCATCACTGTGGGGGGGGGGGCATTTGCTTTGCACACAGCTGACCTAGGTTTGGTCCCTGGCATCCCACAGGGTCACCTGAGCCTTCCAGGAGTAATTTCTGAGCACAGAGCCAGAAGAAACCCCTTGCGTGCTGTCAGGTTTGGCCTGAAAATCAAAAATAAATATATAAATAACTAATATATTTTACAATATAAAATAATAAGGAATAAATAATAAAATAAATAAAGAGGGAACCTCAGGAAATAGGATGGAATAAGTGAGATTTCAGCCAGAGAGACAGTACAGTGGGAAAAGTGCTTGACCCAGGTTTGCTCCCCAGCATCACATTTGGTTTTGGGTTTTTTTGTTTGTTATGTTTCATTTTGTTTTGGGGCCACACCCGGCGGTGCTCAGGGGTTACTCCTGGCTTTGAACTCGGAAATCGCTCCTGGCAGGCTCAGGGGACCATATGGGATACCAGGGATTGAATCTGGGTCCATCAAATGCCCTACTGCTGTGCTATTGTTCCAGCCCCTGAGGAAGGTGGTTTAAATCAGTTCTGAAAGGTGCAGTGGCCTCTCCTTTCCTCCCTTCACTCAGATTTAGTCCAGGAGAATGAGGTTTCCCAGGGCTCCCTGCTGGGTTGAACTCCAGCTGGGCCACCTGCCTGACAGTGACTGGGGGTGCGTGGGGGGACATGGCAGGGATCCTCTCATTCCTGGTCATCACTGAGCCCTCTCGAAGTCCCTGATGGAGGATTCCATTTCTGGGAGAGCCGACCATGCCCAGAGGGACCCCCAGACTGGAAGGAGGGAGAGGCTTCCCCATTGGGTCTCAGACCTGGAACCGAGAGATCTGACCTTCAAGAGAAATCTTAGGGAGGTGCAAAGAGCTCTGGCTCCTATGGTAGGCCAGAGTGGGAACCAGGTTCTAATCTGGGGAGGTTTTGAGTAAGTGGTTTCGCCCTTACAATGTTTCAGCTGAAATGTGGAAATAAGACCTCACAGGGGCACACAGAAAATAAACTATAACCCATCTAAGAATAGCTATCTTTTCCTTTTCTTTTTCTCTCTTTTTTCTAAATGTAAACATATTTATTTGTTTGTTTGTTTGTTTGTTGGGTTTTGTATTTTTTTTGAGGGGTCACACCCAGCAGTGCTCAGGGTTTATTCCTGACTTTGCACTCAGAAATCGCTCCTGGCAGGCTTGGAGGGACCATGTGAGATGCTGGGGATCAAACCTATGTTCATCCTGGGTTAGTCTTGTGCAAGGCAAATGCCGACCACTGTGCTATTGCTCCAGCCCTTTCTTTTTCTCTTTGTTTTGGTCTCTGGGCCAAATCCAGCAGCACTCAGGAGTTACTCCTGGCTCTGCTAAGAAATTACTCCCAGTAGGCTCAGGGGACCATATGGGATGCTGAGGATAGAACCTGGGTCAGCTATGTGGGTAAGACAAGACAATCACCTTACCCACTGTGAACTCAGTCCGGCCCCCTATGTATCTTTTTTTGGGTCTTGTTAAGGGCCATGCCGACAGTGCTCAGGGCTTACTCCAGGCTCTGTGCTTGGAGATCCCTCCTGGCAGGGCTCAGAGGATGATAATACAATGCCAGATCAAACCCGAGTCAGCGGCATGGGAGGCAAAGTGACCCACTCGCTGTTCTATTTCTCTCTCAGCCTGTGGTGCCCATTTTACAGGTAACGAAACTACAACCCGAGTCACCCAGGTGCAAAGTCCAAGGCCACGGGTGCGAGTCACCTCCCAGTCTCATGCTCTACCCATCAACCCGCTCCCCAATCCCGCCACTCACAGCCTCCAAAACTGCCCTTCCTGACTCTCCATGTTCTCAAGCACCTGCTCTGCTCTCTGGGCCTCAGTCTCCTTAACTTCCACGACAGGATCTTGGGCACCCGTGAGAAGGTGCCAGAATCAGGCCTCAGCTAGTGTTGGGTCGGGTTGGCCTCACTGGCCCAACCATGGCTGCGGTGACACTCGCTGTGGGTGACTGACAGCTGTGGGGCGAAGCTGGCCCCTGGGCCCCCGAGGGAAGCTGAGGCAGCCACCCCAGATGTCTATTCCTGTCTTGGAAGCCGCCGCTATTTTGAAGCCCTCCAAGCCTGAGCAGTGGGGAGACGCTGGAACACCCCAAACCAGGAGGCAGAGACCCAGCGCAGCCTGGGAGTGAGCAGGGGTCCACGCCAAGGGACCTCGGAGCCCTGTTCCGGAAGGAGGGTGTGGTCTGGCCACCCCACGGGGAGAGCGTGAGAAGAGGGCTTCTGGTGGGCTTCCTGCACGAGGCAGAGTGCGACCCCCGATGGGGAACCCCCGACCCACGGGGGTGTGGGAATGAGGGTCGCTAGTAATTCATGGGTTTACTCGAGCAGCTCTGATCTGTGAAGTAAACTTAAGAGGTTAGTAAAGAGGATGCTTTAGACAACTCTCGCTGTTCAAAAGGGATTTATTGCCCGGGAGACCAGCTTTTAAAGGCAAAATACGCCATAGGGGGTGTTACAAGTTTCCACCAATTACAGCTTGCAAGCACTCATTAGCATAAGCTGGGGGCAGGAAATAGTGAGGGGTAAAGAGGTAGATCTGAGCACATATTTGTACTGAAAACACAAGTCATGTAAAACGTTACCAAACAGGATCTTATAAATTTTACTCAGCAAGCATAAATAAAACATCAGCTGTAAACACATTAATCTTTTGCTAACACAAAGGCAAGTTGCTCTATATGGGTAACTCTCCTCTGGCTGGGTGTTTTGGGCTGCTTTGAATTTACTTTGGAGTTTATCTATTTCCTTTGTGCCTCTGGTCATGTGGGTAACAAGGTCAGGGACTTCTGAGGCACCTTTTTGTTCTAGGTTCCATCAGCTTGGCTCCCCACAGCAGAGTGAGGTGGGCCTTCCCCTGGGGCAGAGGACAGGAGGTGCCACATCAGGGCCTGAGGCTACAGAAAGGCCCCCCACTCTGGGCATGAAACCGAAGCCCAGAGCTATTTTGAGCTCCTGCCTTGCCATCAAATGGGTTTGAACCTGGGGTCACCACAGGCACGAGGGTCCTTCTACCCTGGCGACTGAGCCCTGATACTGCCAGTAATAAGACAGGCAGGTGTGAGAGGGGGGTGAGTGGGTGTGTCTGTCTGTCCTCAGAAGTTGCCTCCTCCTGCGAGCATGTATGTGTGAGCCCCTGCAACCCTAATGTGTGGGCCTCAACCAAAATCGCAGGGCTTCAGGCCAGAGATATAGAACAGTGGACTGGGCCCTTGCCGTTCAAGTGGCTGACCTGAGTTTGATTCCTGGCATCCCATATGCTCCTCTGAGCACTGCCAGGAGTAATTCCTAAGCACAGAGCCAGGAGTTACCTCTGAACACCACCAGCTCCCAAGCAAGCATGCTAGCGGCTGTACTCCTCCCTCCTCCCCTCTGCAAGTTACTTTTTTTTTTTTTTTTTTTTTTGATTTTTAGGTCATACTTGGCAGCACTCAGGGGTTACTCGTGGCTCTGCCCAGAAATCACTCCTGGCAGGCTCAGGGGAACTATGGGATGCTGGAAATTGAACCCGTGTTGGTCTAAGGTTGGCCACATGCAAGGCACGTGTGTGCTATCTCTCCAATGCCTTCAAGTTACTTTTGATCCTCAATTTCCTTCTCTGTAGAATGGGGTTCATAAAACAAAGTGCCTATTTTAGTCCTGTGTGATTATGAATCACACTATGTAATGTTCTAGAACAGAGGCCAGAGCGATAGCACATTGGTAGGGTGTTTGCCTTGCATGCAGACAACCTAGGTGCATCCTATATGGTTCCCTGAGCCGGCCAGGAGTGATTTCTCTTCACAGAGCAAGAAGTGACCCCTGAGTGCCACTGGGTTAAGCCCCCCCCCCAAATAGAATAATAAAATACTACTAAAAATGTTCTAGAACATTCAAGCACACAATCAGCCAACAGACTCTCACATCACACTGACCCTTTGCCAGCAGCAGCAGCACTTTTTAGGCTCCCAAGCCACTTTCGAATTCCCCTGCCATTTGGCACGAATGCAAAATGTCTGTGAGATCTGCTTCCTGGCTGAGTCCTACTGGGTCAGACCATCGTGCCCTTAATATTTCAATTAACTCTTGGAAGCACGAACCCTCCCAGCAGGCAGAGGGGAGGGAAGCAAGGGGCACGAGGAAGCAAGGGCAAGAGGGGCAGGAGATGGGCTGGGGACTGTCTCTGAGGTTGGATTGAGGGGACCATCAGGGACCACGTCTGCTGAGCAACCTGGTCGATTCAGCAGTTAGCTCCAAAGGCCCTGGGCCAACCAGATGGAGGGTTTCATTGGATCTGGCTGTCCCAGCAAGGCTTAGCGGGGAATTGGTTGATTGGATTATCGTAGCAGAGGCCCCCCCAGAAGCAATGATTGCCCTTTGTGGGGAGATAAGGGACCCCAGCCAGAAGGGACCCAGTGTGAACCCCTAGCTCCAGTGCTCCAGTGCTCCAGGCCACCAAGTCACCAACTTCTTTCAGCACCTCTGCACTGGGGGGATTCCAAGGACCTCCCGGCAACTCTCCTCCTTCCTTCATCCATCATCCTTCATTCTTTTTATTTTTAATTTATTTAAAGAAAATGGATCACATAGTTAACATAACTAATCATAATACTATTACTTGTTTTAGGAAGACCAAAAACAACATAATTTAAAAAAAAACTGAAAGAAAAACTAAAGAGATGGAAGAAAAAGAAAAGAAGAAAAAGTTCAAGTGTATATACCGTATTTTCTGGCATATAAGACGACTGGGCATATAAGATGTTCCCCTAATTTTGCTGTTAAAACATAGGTTTAGGCTTATATTTGCTGTATCAGACACAAGGGCAACTGTATGTACCACAGTGAGCCAATCACAACAAGCAAAGGTTCAAAGGTTATACTGTCATAGACTTCCTCTCTGACTCTGGCCAAACTGAGCAGGCTTTTGACAGTGTAGATTCGGGTCCAGAATATTGTCTAATTTGCATGCATCAGAAGCCTGCTTGGATTGGCTGAGTTAGAGAGGCGGTCGAGCAGCCTTGCAGTGATTGGTCCCTTATCATAGGCACCTTTTCTGGCAATTCCCTGGTGGCATCAGTTAATCTCCCCCACTACATTAGCCAAACAACACCCCATTCTCGGACCCTAGCACTGAACCACCAACACGGTTAGCTGGGTTTTGCCAGAAGTGGCCCCCAGAACTCCTGAGTACTGTTTGGGAGCCCCCAAGAAAGAGATTTGGGAACTCTGCAGCCTGATTTTTTTTTTGTTCCTTTTAGCGGCACATTGAAACATTTTTCAGGATATACTTGGCATATAAGACAGCCCCGATTTTTGGTTGACTTTTTTTTCAAAAGTCGTCTTATATGCCGGAAAATACAGTCTATCTATCTATCTATCTATCTATCTATCTATCTATCTATCTATCTATCTATCTATCTATCTTTAGTTTTGGGTCACACCCGGCAGCACTCAAGGGCTACTCCTGGCTCAACGCTCAGAAATCGCCTCTTGCAGGCTCGAAGGACCATATGGCATGCCGGATTCACACCACTATCCTTCTGCATGCAAGGCAAACACTTTACCTCCATGCTATTTCTCTGGCTCGCAAGTATATTTTTGAAAATTATTGAATCACTAATGAACTTATTAAAGCACTAGCAAAATGTTTATTAAGCTCTTCTTTTTTTTTTTTTTTTTTGTTAAAAGATAGAGTTTAAAAAATACTGTAATAATGGCGTGAGAGTGGCAATTGTTGTTTGCCTAGGCCCAGCATAATATGGAGAAAACCGGAAAAAAAAATAAAAAATAAAAAAGCCTTGGCATAAATACAAGGAGACCTTACTCCTGAAATTTTCTGGCATTAGACCCGACTCTGGGATCCAGGCATACTAGGTTGTCCAACTCCTGAGTCATTCTCCGCTGTCCTGGTGAAATTTTTTAGCACATTAGCTGGTGTTGGTGTCTGATTCCTATAGCTAAAGATTCTGGTTTCTGGGGCCCGAGAGATAGTTTGGAGGTAGGGTGTTTGCTTTGCATGCAGAAGGATGGTGGTTCAAATCCCAGCATCCCATAGGGTCCCCGGAGCCTGCCAGGAGCAATTTTTGAGCATAGAGCCAGGAGGAACCCTTGAACGCTGCCTGGTGTGACCCACAACCCCCCTCCCCAAAAAAAGATTCTGGTTTCTGTGCATCTCCTTCATCGAAGTCAGGATGCGATGGAGCATCTTCTAGTTTCACTTCACTATTAGATGCAGAGAGACCTGCCCTGCAAGCAGGTTGTTGCTAAGTCATCTGGGTGTTAAGAGAACCTCTTTAGAGTAAGTCAATGCAGGGCAGCGGTAGGGTCTTCCCTGGTAAAGGTTTGCTTCCTGGTGATGCAGTGGTCGGCAACTGCAGCTCGTGAGCCACATGTGGCTCTTTACACTTTTAATTTGGCTCTTCTGTGTGCTGGGCGGCTGCTCCAGGAGTCAGGACTCTACTCCTAACCTCTGTCGGTGCGCACCCTGTGTGGCTCTCAAAATAAATCTCAATCGTGGTTTTGGCGAGATTTGGCTCAGTTGAAAAAAACGTTGCTTACCACTGGGCTAGAGTGTATGTTGCATTAGCAAACACGGATTAATATGTTGCTATAATGGTAATTTTTTTAGATGTGGAAAATATTTACAATCAACTTGAAATAGAATAGATTAACAGATAAAGTGGGTGGGCCACATCCAATCAGGTGATTGCCTTATAAAGGAAAAAGGTTAGAATGAAATATTCTATTAATTTTTTCTCAATTAATTTATAGGTTCAAGTTTGGTAACCTAGTTTTTGATCCATTATCATTTTACTTTTTTGTGCACAAAGTTAAAAGGGGTCTGAGTTCATATTTTTAAGTGAGTGAACCATTTCCCCCTGAATCATTTATTGAAGAGACTTTCTTTCACCACTTTGTTATCTTACCTATATTTTGTTGAAGATTAACTGTTCATATACTTGAGAATCTGCCTCCAGCTTGTTTAGTCTATTCTATTGGTTTATGTATTCTAATACTGTGCTTTTTAGTAACTATTAAGTTATTGTATAGTTTGAAATTGGGAATAAAAGGATTCATCTTTTTTCCTAGAATTTCTTTAGCTATTCAGGGAGATTTATTACTCCAAATAATTTCAACATTCTTGGTCTATGTCTTTAAAAACAATGTTTTGGATATTTTTATAGGTACTTCACTGCTTTTGTATATTGCTTTGGGTAATATTACTCATTTGACAATATCTTCTTATCTATGAACATGGACAGGAGGTATGTTTCCATTTCCTCATGTCCTCTTTCTTTTATTTTTATTTTATTTATTTATATACATTTTTTTTATTTATTTATTTTTTTTGGTTTTCAGGCCACACCTGGTGATGCTCAGGGGTTACTCCTGGCTATGCTCTCAGAAATAACACCTGGCTTAGGGGACCCTATAGGATGCCAAGGATTGAACCAAGGTTCATCCTGGTTTGGCCACGTGCAAGGCAAATGCCCTACTGCTGCACTATCACTCTTGCTCCATCTCTTATTTTTTTGTAGTGTATATAATTTTGTACCTTCAATTATTTAATGCTATTGTCTAATCAAACATATTGGAACTAATTCAAACTAAGAAGCTTCTTAGTTTTTTTTTACTGAAAAATAATTACAAAAATAAAAAGACACTCCACAGACTGAGAGAGGATATTTAGATATCCAATAATTAGATATGGATTAATATACAGCTTTGGTAGAACTTAGCATAAAATAAAAGCAATCAACCTGTCAAAAATGGGTGGAGATGGTGGAGATGAACAGAAGATTTATCAAAGAAGATATAGAGATGACCAAAAGGTATATGAACATGACCTACAGCATTTATCAGGAAAATAGACATCAAAGCAACAGTAAGATACCTTCTCTCTACAATAAAACTAGTATACATCATAAAGAACAAAAACAACCAGTATTGGTGTGGAAATGTTACTTACTGATGGTGGTAATATCAAATGAGTCATTCTTAAAAACAATATGGAGTGATACCTGAGAGCATAACAGAAGTGAGCCCTTAGCCCAGCCAGGTGTAGTCCAAAACAAAACAAGAAAAATGCATCCCTGATAATAGTTACTCTACTCTGGGACAAACCACCTTATTACCTCCCGTAGAGTTGCCTTGTCCATAGAAAAGCAATAAAATTCTCAAGGATTTTGTCTTTGTGCAGAAATATTATACATATCCATGATCCTGCTGGACTATCAGTAAATAAATATCACCTTAAGTTTTGTAATTATATTATACCAAGAATAAAATTTTCACCTGCATTTATATTAGACTTAGAATGGCTTTCTTCACATTATATTCTGCTAGGTTACCACTTAGCATTATAGTGATTCTTAAATCATTTAAAATTAACTCTCTCCATAAAATTCACAAACTTAAATAATGTGTCTCTATAAAATTAACAAACCCAGATGAGAGTGTTCAGGTGATTATGCCCAGAATATTGTGAAAGAGTTAACTATTCTAAGTACATGGCTTCCTAGTGTGAGACTTCAGTCAAATTTATTCACTTGGGATCAGCTTCCACCTTCATGTTGAAAAGTTCATTCTACCTGATCATTGGAAGTACCACTTGTTGTCTCTAAAAATTGCTATTTGCCAAAGGACAATATAATATGGTGCCTCACTGAAATTTTCAGGCAGTTTTCCTCCTAAGAATTTCCTGAATTTCTTATTTTTGCTTCAATATATGACAAAGACTTTGAGTACAGTTAAGTCAACATATCAGGCTGTGTTCTAAGTGTCCAATGAACTTGTGTCAATGTAAATTAACTAAATAATCATCATATACTTCCTTTCTAAACAAGCAGGAAGACCTCTCTGTTTATTGCAGAGCAGCTAGAAATATTTCACTTAGTCTGAACTCCATTAAAATAAGGCACTATGATATGTAATGCTTTACAACTAAAATATAAAAAATAAGAAAAGAGAAAAAAAGTAGGAGATATGTTAATGGCATGTATCAAGCTATATCTTTCAAAATGAGTGAGAAGTAGACTTTCATGCATTCTATATATTTTAGAGGATATTCCAAATATGCTTGGATGACTGCCATTCAGAAAATTTACTAAGGTGACAGATCCTTAAGTTTTCATGGAATTTATCTCCTATCCTCTGACACGTGTCCTTCTAAGGATTTTCTGTCACCATGTTCTATCTATTAATGTTTGTATCCTTAATACAAGAGACTAGTAGTGAAAATCATATGAAATGTGAAATCATCTGGGTCTATGAAGACCCAAAATAGAGTATCAAGTCTGAGTTAATTAAGAAAACTAATTTTCTTACTCCTTCCCCTGCCATGATGTTTACTATTTTTTTGTATTTGGGGGGTTTAGTACATAGGAAAAATATTAAGTTCTATTGCCATTGCCAAATGACAGACAGAGATCACACTCTTTTATTCCAAAAAGGACTATATGAAACAGTATTAAGTCATGAAACTTTCACTTATTGAATATACAATAAATCACAGTTATGTTACATATTCTATCTTATTTAAACTGGCAAATAAATTACAAATGTTATAGAAATTACCATCCTTTTCACCTTGCAAGTTTTAAGGTGATATTGAGATTTTTCCTCAAAATTTGTTACTGAATTAAACATTTTTAATTTCAATTAATTTGGAACATTTTAATGTCCCTCTCAATAATTCAGGCATTTGAAAACCAGATAGCAAAATATTCCAATTTGAGAAAATACACCCTATTTTTAGAATATAACACAGGCAGAAATTAGGTTATAAGAAATGTATGTTTTCATGGAAAACTTCACTCAAAAACATAATTTTTTAGCCAAAACTGTTTCCAAAACCATTCAAATAATTTATCCTCATTATAATCAAAAACATAATTTTTAGCCAAAACTTTCTAAAACCATTCAAATAATTCATCCTCATTAGTTCCCAAATCTCCTAAAAAACATTAACTAAAGCAAATTTCTATTATCCACCAGAAATTTCAGAATGTTTCCCTTTTCCAAGTATACAAATTATTTTCTTAATATGTCGGTAATGTCCTTAGTGGTACTAGAGAAAATTTAGGATGTATATTCAGGATATTCTTTAAAGGCATTTGCTTTCCCTAAAAAGACTTAGAATTCATCACCTATATACATTCTAGGAATAGGTGAGAGGCAGAAACTCTCTATCATTGCAATTTTTAGCAGGTCTAGATGCACATGAGTTAAAGTTTATATTAGTACACAGGTCAAGAAGAACCTTCTAAATATAGTCTAGGGACTCAAGATCAAGCTAGATCTTTAGGTTAATACTTAACGCTGTTATTTTGAATAGCACACACTCTATCTTTGCTTTCCTTGAATAATTAAACATTATCCATTATTATCAGATTTTTACTTTACCAGTTCATTGCTACATTAACACAAGGGACTCTGTTTAAGTGGATATGGTATATCCAATCTCAACTGTTGCACCTATATTTTTTTTTTGAAAATGCTGTGGCTTTTTCTCCCCTTATATTCTCAAAGACTTAAAAAATACTCTTTTACTGAGAATTTTCTTGGAAGAAATGCTTAGGAAGTGGTTTCATTAGTAACTCTTGATGAATGTATGGTGCCATTAGTATTGACTTACTCAAATACATTATCTTTAAGAATAACTTCACAGCTCAATCTTTGTAATAGAACCCATTGTCCATGTTTTTATTTAATATCCACATAAATGATGCTGCTTGCAGATGTCAACATTCACAGATGAATCCAGTCACTAATAAGTATGTTTTATTAAAAAATCAGTGTCACTTCAATTTCATTCTTCTCTGCTCAGCTAATACTTAATCTTCATATTAATTCACTATGAATATTCATAGAAATGATAAAAAATCTTGGATATTATCCCCTTATCTGAAGGATATTGGGTGAATAGTTTCACTCAGAACTTTAAAAGAAAAAACATATAATCTCATCAAAAAATGGGGAGAAGAAATGAACAGACACTTTGTCAAAGAAGAAATACAAATGGCCAAAAGACTCATGAAAAAATGCTCCACATCACTAATCATCAGGGAGATGCAAATCAAAACAACTAGGAGGTACAACCTCACACCACAGAGACTGGCATACATCACAAAGAATGAGGACAAACAGTGCTGGCAGGGATGTGGAGAGAAAGGAACTCTTATTCACTGCAGTGGGAATGCAATCTGGTCCAACCTTTATGGAAAGTGATATGAGGATTCCTCCAAAACCTGGAAATTGAGCTCCCATATGATCAAGCTATACCACTCCAAGGGATATGCCATAGGAATGCAAAAATACAATACAAAAATCCCTTCCTCACACCTACATTCATTGCAGAGCTATTTACAATAGCCAGACTCTGGAAACAACCAAGATGCCCTTCAACAGATGAGTGGCTAAAGAAACTGTGATAGATATACAGAATGGAATATTATGTGGCCATCAAAAGAGATGAAATCATGAAATTTTTTTATCATGTATGTACATGGAATCTATTATGCTGAGTAAAATAAATCAGGTGGAGAGAGATAGATGCAGAATTGTTTCACTCTTCTATGGGTTTTAAGAAAAAATTAAAGACATTTTTGCAATAATTATCAGAGACAAAAGAAATGAGGGCTGGAAGGTCCAGCTCATGATATGAAGCTCACCTCAAAGAGTGGTGAGTGCAGTTAGAGCAATAACTACACTGACAACTATCATAGCATTGTGAAAGAATGAAGAAAGTAGAAAGCCTGTTTTAAATACAGGTGGGAGGTGGGGAGAAGGGAGATTTGGGACACTGGTGATGGGAAGGTTGCACTGGTGAAGGTGGGTTTACTTTATATGACTGAAACCCAACTACAATCATATTTGTTATCAAGATGTTTAAGTAAAAATATTAAAATTACAAAAAAGTAAATGATGAAAATCTTTTTAGTTTTGTTTTTCAGCCACACTCAGTGACACTCAGGAGTTACTCATGGCTATGCGCTCAGAAATCCTGATTTGGAGGACCATATGAGATGCCAGGGGATCAAAACACGGTCTGTCTTAGGCTAGTGCTCACAAGGCAGACGCCTTAAGGCTTGTGCTATCACGCAAACCCCAAATAATAAAAATCTTGAATTCTACTGATATCATCAGCCCTTCCCTCTGGTCTGACTCTATCTTAATTGACCTCTTATGTGGTTTTAATAGTTACATCCATACAAAATTGATCATAAGACAGAATATGGGAGTCTAATTATGCAAGAGTAGAGAATTCTCAAAACCTTACCAATTAGAATCAGTTTACTTTCCCCTTACCTATTAGTCTTTAGATAGCAGACTAGCTATTTCTGCAAATTCATTCTATCGAATGCATTAGGAATCAACAAATTCATGTATCTGATTTTAAATAAATGAGCCCCAAGTACTCAAAAAGAGACTAAGAGAAGTATCAGAATCACTAGGTTTGTGGGAATGTCCAGAGTTACATTAACTATAAGCCTTTCTTGCTTATGTATTCCAATGCCAATTCAGAAACAGCATTCAAACAGAATTTGCTTCAAATCTACCAAAGTCACACATTGCATAACTACTTTATTTTAGATGATCAAAGATGATCATTTTAGTAACATTGCCATGGCATACATCAAATGACCAGTGTCTCACTGTTATAACATTACCATTACTTTATCAAAGCACAACTAGTTCTGATTATGCTTTGGTTTAAAATTCCTAAGGCAAAAGATGCAGAGCATATAGTCTTTCCCGGTGCCAAAGCATTGTCAAGAAAAATCTCCATTTTATGGTGCCAGAGCAATAGTACAGTGGGTAGGGCATTTGCTTACCATGTGGCTGACCTGGGTTCAAACCCCTGTATCCCATATTGTCCCATGATCCTACCCAGAGTGATTCCTGCGTGCGGAGCAAGGAGTAACTCCTGAACACTGTCAGGTCTGCTCCCCTCCAAATAAATAAATGAAAAAAATATGCTTCAGATAATAAAGATAATAAATACATTTTAAAATTACTTAGAGAGTTGTTTAGCAACCTGGAATATCATGTTCTAACCACTGCCTATAGGCAAGAATCTTAGACTATGGCAGCACTGTGTTTACAAGGATTCTAACACTTTCATTAAAATCAAGGATCTTGCAGCTTCAAGATACTATCAAAAGATATTATCTAAAAAACCAGAGCTGTTATGCTGGCAAAATCAGAAATCTACTGTCAAAACTATCAGTTCAAGTTCATTACAAATTTTAAACTACCAAAAGGTATCCCATGAATGTTTCCCTACACTCAGCATCAATATTAAATGAGGGTGTTTGATTAGAATTCACATTCACTAATGGAATCTTCATTGCAAAGATGGAATGCCCAAGTTTTATTTGCTAATATTGTATGTTTAAAGGAAAACATGCCAATGGATTTGGTATCATGCTTTGAATAAGCTAGTATCATGGCTCTAAACATTCAGTAGCATCCAAGGTTTATTTGAAGTATGATCCTATCAGTTCATGGGCCCAGAAGTACTAAGAATTAGGTCATGGTGAGGACCAATACTGAGTCATAAAATTTGTGCTCATGTCATGGTACTTTAGCACATGAATCTCTTGTTCTGAAGTGATTCCTTCACCCTCATGTTTATTAATGATTTTAATAAGGCAAGTTCTAAAGACTCTATCATGTGTTTGAATATATTCTCCCACTTTGGGAAACATTTCTGCTAAAAATAAGAGATTTGAGATTTTGGGGCTTTTTAAAAAAAATACATGTAATTCTGCCTGTGGAAGAAGATTAGAGGAATATGTGTGAGTAGTAGGAAGACAAATGTTAATTGTATTAAAAATTCAGTAGGATAAACATTACAATATAAATTTATTTACAGAAAGCTACCAGGAAGGAAAGTAGGGAAGAATTTTATTATGTATTAGAAAATGAAGCAGTTGCCTGGAGCTTAAGAAAGAAAATATACCAAGACACAAGGGACAAGAACTTTATGAACTTTATAAAACAATAAAACTTTATAAAACAATTTTAAATGAGATGACTTTTTAATCCCAAAATATGCATTTTAGTACATAGTGAAAATATTGTGGAAATTCTATAAAAGATTTTGGAAATTTTAATAACCTACCTCTGTATTTATTTTTTGATCTGTATCTCTGTTCTCTTCCTGAAAACCTTCATTCAATATCTAAATTCTAAGAAGAAAAATAAAAAGAAAAATAAATAAAAGGAATCAAAGCAAGTCATTAAAATAAGTTTTAGATTGACAAAGATATCAGTTCCCACATGCCATACATCAGATGATACAGACTGATAAAGTAACTGGGAAGACTAGGAAGAAATGATAAAAAGGGGAGGTGAGCAAAGAGGAGGAAAGAGGACGATAACTAAGAATTGAGGAGGAAGAACAAGTGGGAAGATAAATGGCAGAAGAAGGAAAATGAAGAAGAAAACAAAGGAAGGTATATATTAAAACTAAAGAAGGTGAAGAAAGTTGGATGGATTACAGGGAAAGAAGGAAAGTCTAGAAAATGAGTCAGAACATTTAGCAATAACTTGGTCATTCACTGACAAATCAACTGAAGTAAAATAATCACAGTTGTATCATTTTCTTTACAAAAGCAAAATTTTCCCAGATATAAAGAAAAAGCTATTTTTGTCTCCTAATGCCATTGTCAGTGTACAATTAACATGTCCATATGCTGAACGTCTGGTGAGACCCCAGTGAGACAGAGACTGAATACCAAAATACAACAAATCCTCAATTTTAAAATGTATTTTTATAATACTGACAACTAGGGACTACCACTTTAAAACCAAAAATGATATATATTATTTATAAAGTTATAATTAAGACAATACAATTTGAATATTCATGAGGCACTAGTCATATTTAATAGAGTCAAGATGTGTCATTTAATCTCAATAGGTACTGGGTAGAACAAACTAACCTCTATCCAGTACAATATAAACAAGGCAGGCACTGTAGAAATTTCTATGTGTGATTATAAAAGAGGGACTAGAGGGAAAAAATAGTGGGAATGCTGATTTAGTTAATCCAGATTTAAAAAAGTGCTATAGAATCCAGTATATGGTAGAAATCCTGTTACTCGCTGTGGAATCTTTTAGTTCTCCCTTTATTTTCACAAACGATCACATCTTCTTGTCAAGAGACTGTCCTGAGTATGTAAACCCAAATATTTCATTCTATTTGTTTAAAAAAATGTATAGCAGCTAGAGAACCAAAGGAGAAAAATGCCAACTTTTCATAGATTTCTAAGTATAAGCACCCAGACAATCATTTGAAAATACTGATAGTTTTTTATTTCCTCCTGTTATCTGATCCTGATGAAAGGAGTAAGATTAATATGAAATGAATAATGATGTTGATTCATGACTAAATTACAGAACTGTCAATTATGCACCAAAATTTGGGCTTTATACATCCTTGTCATTCAAATTTCACACGTTTAATCTACTTTAAGAACACCAATGATTGCTAGAACTATTTAAGTAACAAGCACATTATTTCAATTGAATTCTGTGTCAAGATGAAAATGTCTTCAAATGAGTGCTCATCTCAGCAGCTAAAAGTAAAAAGAATCAGCGACTCCTAAACGTTCCTTTTTTATCCATAAAAGAATAAAATCAGTGGATGGCTGAGATTATTTAATACACATTTTTGGCATAATTCTTCCTTTATTAGATAGTAAGATAAATTTTGACACGGAATTATTTTTTTTTACCATTTTTTTCTTTTAGATATGATCTGAAAGAGAAAGTTTATTTTTTATATAAGTATGTGTACAGAGAAAAGTTGTATTTTCAAATGAGGGGATATATTGCCCTCAGGATATTTCAAGGAGGCAAAAGTAAAGACTGCATTAATGGAAGATAAATACAGAAAGAATACAAGGTTAGAAGGTACTATGGTTAGAGAAAATGACAAACACTGGTCTATATATGCAAGAATTCTTGGGAGTTCTCTATTCTCCATCATTTCTGGGAGGTTGCTATTCTATGGTCTAGGGAGGTAGCTGATGGATGGGTATAGAACCAAATAAAGAATAATAAGAAAGGATAGTCAGGGAAGTGAATGTTTTTTGCTTTTCCTAATTTTTGAAAGTCTCTGGAAGTAGTAACAAACACTTCCAATTATATTTCATTAGCCAAAATTCTCCATGTCTCTTCACTTTCAATTGCCAGGAAGCATGAGAAATATGGTAACCATTCTGGTTAGCCATCTGCCTAGTCCCAAATCAGCAATTCCATCACATTAAAGTTTCTACCATTTTGTGTTCTCAATTTCTTCTCCTTTAACTAATTCATTTATTGCATTAAAGTCTTCAATATTAATACTTTTAGGTGGCATACCGTTTGAGGGTTTTATGTGTTTCTTTGTTTGTTTAATAAGACCTAATGATCCTTAGAGGTTACTGTTGGCTCTGCACTCGAAATCACTCCTGGCAGTGTTCAGGTACCATATGGGATTTTGGGGATTGAACCCAGGTCAGCTGTTCTCCAATTCTGCCTGTCTCAATTAAAACTATCTCCCTGTCTTTCTTTGTTCCAGGATTTCTTTCACCCACAAGTCTTTGAAAATCTCCTTCTTTTGATTGAAAAGATACCAATTCTTTCTATACAGCATAAAACTCATGGTCTTAAATTAGCCAAATGTCACCTGATATATTTTCTGAGACTATCATTGCAATGTCATTTGCCAAAATGATATCAGTTAATTATACAACTACTACACTCTGGCTTCTGCTGGTGGAGTGATAAAAATAAGACAAAGCATTTGAAAGCTCATATACTTACAACATTTACTTTTGCTGCTACTGTAATGTCACATTCTCTGTGCTCAGTTTAACTTGCTTTCTGTCACTGAGGTCTCTCATCAGGCATACTTGGGACATAGATCCCAAGAATCCTTTCTCAGAAACTCAACCCCAACACTATTTTTTTAATGCCATCATCGGCATCCTGCTTAATTTGTAATTGACCAGGTTTTCTTTTTTCTTTTTTTTTGGGGGGGGGGGTCTGGGGGGCACACCCAGTGGCACGCAGGAGTTAATTCTGGCTCTAGGCTTAGGAATAACTCCTGGCAGTCTAGGGGGACCATATGGAATGCCAGGAATCAAATCAGGGTCCATCCCAGGTCAGCCACATTCAAGGCAAAGACCCTACTGCTGGGCTATCACTCTGGCCCCTGGACAAGTTTTCTTATGTCTTTTCTTATTGGTGTCCAAGCCATTTAATATTTGCACTGAAATAAGTAAGTCTTGTTGGAGAAATAGTTGCCACAAAATATGACACAATTTGCATGACAGATGCCTGTCAAGGAATACTACTCACAATTTAGAAAGAACATAAAGGATAAAGGCAATTTTTATCATTGATAAATTTTCAAGGCCCCTGAAAGCTTTCCATAACATTTTTAGAGCAAGACTTTAAAAAGAGCATCACTTGAATGCATCTAGTATCATTTTCTACAACTATATCATCTGTAAATATTCAGACACACATTCTGCGATACTGTAACAATTGAAAATTCACATTTGTTTGCACTTAGATTTTTCAAATATGGGACATGATCTGTTACACAAAATGGTGATCAGGTTCAATAGTAAAAACCCATATTTGTAATTTGTTTATTGTTCTGGTTTAGGAAGACAATTGCTATAGAGGCTTCCAGAAGGAATCAGTATTTATTCTTAATACACTAATATTCTTATTCACTGTTTCAAGTCATAATTCAAAATGTCTATTTTCAACAGACAAATAAGAAATTTAAAATCAATTGATAACAGATATTGGGGAAGGTGCAAAGAGAAAATAGTCCTTGATTGCTTGATACAGAGATAATTTAATCAATGCTTCTCAAGTTTTTTCCAATCTTAGTGTCCTTCCTGTCTTGTCTGCTCTCTGTGTTCTACCTCTCCTACTGGTTACCCTCCTAATCTCATATCTTGGCACCTATTTATGTTATTGTTACTTAGGTTCATTTGGAATAACCCAGAGACAAAATACCATATGGCATCTGATTAAAGTACAATGACTTAGAATATAGATATTCAAGTCCAAGACCAATATAATTAATGGAAATTATTTTAATCAAATCACTATTCATGACAAAATGACTGTTATTCTTGGTTGTATATCAGGCATACAATGTTCCCACACCAGTCCCTTCATAAGTGCTATGGAAATATTTTGAGACAAAGTTCATATATTTATAAAAGCATTTTTTTTAAAAATCCATCTAATCAGAAGTTACTTTTGTCATAGAATTAAACGTAGCAAGGTATAATAGTTCTGAAGACAATGCATTGTTTGAAACTCTTTCTGATCATGATTCACGTGATCTTCATATAATGAATGGTATATGTAAATTTTTCTTCCAGTGAAGTTGTGTTAAAATTTGACATCTGTAATGGTAACCACATAAAGTCCTCACAATTTCTGCTGTATCCTGTAAATTATTTTAGACTGAGAATAAAGTAAAACAAACGTAGCAGACCCAATTATTATAACAACAGAATGGTGATTAGCAGAGGAAAATATATGAGTATGTATTGGAAAAAAGGCTCTGTTGTATGATGGAGGATAGGAATGACTTTTTGATATATATATAAATATACATGTATATATATTTAAACACACATATAGGAATGTCTAATCTATAAAGTTAAAAATATAGTAATGTCAAATTATAGTCAAATTATACATAACTGTTTTAAACCACCCTTGTTTATCCAAACTATTTTTAAAATTAATTTTAAAGTGATTTTGAGAAGACCAGAAACTGAGAAACAGAGCAAAAAGTGGTGAGCTCCTCAATATTTTCCTTAGAGATAACTTTTAGGATTCAGAGCAAGGGGAAGGAAAAAAGAAGCAAGCACATACCAGTGGAATGACATCAAAGTACAATTATTCTTCACAGATCATGAAACCACTAGCAAAAAGGCCATCTTACTAAATGAGAAGATATTCATCAGTTATATATTTCACAAGGGCTTAATATACGATTGTATACTATATATACATACAGCTCAAATTCTTTTTTTTTTAAAGTAGGCAGACAGTCCTTCCCGTCCTCATCTCTATTAGAGAAAGAACTACACTAACGACTATGATGACAATGGTAATGTGTCAGAGAAATAAAATATCTGTACCAAATACAGGAAGAGGAAGGCAGGGAGGAGAGATATAAGGGCATTGGTGGTAGGAATGTTGCACTGGTGAAGGGAGGGTGTTCTTTTTATAACTGAAACCCAACTACAAACATGTTTGTAATCATGGTGCTTAAATAAAGATATTATTATTATTATTATTATTATTATTATTATTTAAAAAAAGAAAAGAAAGGAGAAGAAAAACTACTAAGGACACAATTGCTGGGTCAGATGATTAGAGTGTTGTAGCTCTAAGAAATTGCTGAACTGTTTCCAAATTCAGTGCTGCATACTTACAAAAAAAAAGAAGGAAAACAGATGAGAAGTAATAGGGTCTGGGGTCAAGGGTATTACATACATTTGTCGTGTTAATGTATGATAGATCTGGGGCTGGAGCGATAATACAGCTTATAGTGGGTTTGTTTGTTTGCTTATTTGTTTTGGGGGGCCATACCGGTGACGGCTCAGAGGTTACTCCTGGCTATGTATTCAGAAATTGCTTCTGGCTTGGGGGACCATATGGGACACCAGGAGATCAAACCGCGGTTTGTCCTAGGCTAGTGCAGGCAGGACAGACTTACAGGCAGCCTTACTGCTTATGCCACTGCTCTGGCCCCAGCTAATAGTGTTTTTGCCTTGCAAGTGATCTACCTGGATTTGATCCCTGGCATCCTATGTGGTCCCTTGAGCCCAAGATGCAAGTCTTGAGTGCAGAGTCAGAAATAACCCCTGAGCACCACTGGGTGTGGCCCCAAAACATAACAAAGCAAAAATATAAGGGGCAATGATAGGTTTATATATCCAAATCACAGAGTCAACAACACTGAAATCATAAAACACAAACTTTAACCACAAGACTTTTCCAATATCTTCTGCTGTGTGAAGTTGTTCTGCATTTCATTTTCCAGTTCATTGATTCTGTCCTCCACTGCTGTTACCCTGTTGGAGAGGCTTTCCATTTAGGTTTTCAGTTTAGCTACATGTTTTTCAGATCTATTATTTCAGTTTGGAGTTTTCTGATTTCTATCTTTGTGTTCTGTTCAGCTAGAGCTATGTTTTCTTTGATTTCCATGAGGATTCTTGACATTTCTATTCCAAACTCCTTATCTGAAAGATTAATCAGATGGTTTGTATTTTTTGAGCTATCATCTTCATTCTCTGTGCATGGCGTTTGCCTGAGAGATTTCACCATTGTCACGCTTGTAGTGTGATTTTTTCTGTGTGTTACGGTGGTATTCATTAGCTAGATCGCACAGTCACGCCAAGTGAAGTGGGCATGCTCTTTTGAAGCCTCTAGGAGACAGTTTTTGCTGGACCTTTATTGGCCTTCTCAGGAAAGTTTCAGGAGACAGAAGAGTAGAAAAACATGCAAAGGTGACAGGTCCCCCACAGTCTCTTCCATTTGCTAAGCTCACAGCAGAGGCAGACCTCTCCCACCTTCATAGACAAAGGAGCTACCTTTCTGCTTGGATGCCTCTGGTAGCCAGTTTTCACTCAGTCTTTCTTGGCCTTCCTTTCTGCTTGGGTGCCTCTAGGAAACAGTTTTGCTGGGATTTTCTTAGCCTTTTCAGGAGAGTTTCAGGAGACAGAAGAATAGAGAAATACATAAAGGCGACAGGTTCCCCCCCCCCCCAACTCTCTCCCAGTTGCTAAGCTAAGCTCACAGCAGGATCTGACCCCTCCCACCTTCCCCTCAAAACTTAAAAACTTGCTTGTCAAGATGTAAGCTGGAGGGCCCGGAGCGATAGCACAGTGGCATTTGCCTCGCAAGCAGCTGATCCAGGACCAAAAGTGGTTGGTTCGAATCCCGGTGTCCCATATGGTCCCCCGTGCCTGCCAGGAGCTATTTCTGAGCAGACAGCCAGGAGTAAACCCTGAGCACCGCCGGGTGTGGCCCAAAAACAAAACAAAACAAAACAAAAAAGATGTAAGCTGGGGCAGTGGAAGAGGAATTATGAGAGGAAATCTGGGGACAGTAGTGAAGGGAAGTTGACACTGGTGGTGGGTTTAGTGATAGAACATTGTATGTCTAAAACTCAACTGTGAATAATTTTGTAAATCACAATGCTTTATAAAATATAAAACACATATATGTAAGTCGAATTATAAAAACAAAGTAGGCAAGTGATTTGAATAGATGTTTGTCCAAAGTGCATATAAAACGTGTATGTAATTTATTGTTTTGGAAATGCAAACCCAAACCATAATTAAATAGTTTAACAACTGTCAGAATGTCTCATTCACTGCTGGTGGGAATGCTGTCTAACCTTTATAGAAAAAATATGAAGATTCCTCAAAAACTAGAAATCGTGCTCACTCCTAGGAATATATCCTAGGAACACAAAAATGAATACTAAAATGCTTTCCTCACACCTATATTCATTGCAGTGCTATTTGCAAGAGCCCGAATCTGGAAACAATCCAGATGCCCTTCAATAGATGAATGGCAAATAAACTGTGGTATATATATATATATATATATATATATATATATATATATATATATATATATATATATATATATATATATATATATATATATACACAATGGAATATTATGCAGCCATCAGAAGAGAAGTCATAAAATTTTCCTATACATGGATGGACATGGAGACTATTATGCTGAGTGAAATAAGTTAGAGGAAGAGAGATAGACACAGAATATTATCACTCATCTATGGGTTTTAAGAACAATAAAAGACATTATTTTAATAATGCCCAGAGACAACAGAGATGGAGGCTGGAAGGACTGGCTCACACAATGAAGCTCACCACAAAGAGTTTTGAGTACAGTTAGAGATATAACTACATTAACAACTATCATGACAATGTTAATGAGTGAGAGAGGTAGAATGCCTATCTCAAATACAGGCATGGGGTAGGGGAGGAGGAAGATGGGGGGGCATTGGTAGTGGGAATGTTGCACTGGTGAAGGGAGGTGTTCTTCTTATGACTGAAATGCAACTACAATTATATTTCTAATCATGGTGCTTAAATAAATTATTTAAAAATAAATAAATAAACTTTACAAGTTCTATCATTACAGCTAAAATCACAAAACGTCTCAAATTTGAACCAATCTCCTAGAGAGTTAATGTGATATTAGTTAAAATCTCAACAGTTAAGTTTGATGGTGAGAACTATCTAACAGAGCTGGAAGATGACTTGGGGGGAGGGGCAAAAAGCTTTGCACTCAGCAGCAGGTGATTACCACAACCCAAATACTAAGCATACAAAATTCTGATCCCACCCCCCCAAAAAAAATCTACCGATTCTAATTTATAAGGGCAAGCATCTTAAAGCACACTGACCATGAAATGTTGAACAAAGTTATAAGAAGAAAATCAGGGATTTCAGTACTCATTCATACGATTTGGGCATAAACTAAGACAAATGTATCTATGAACACAAAAGTGCTCCCATACTTACAGACTTACTTCTTTCACCCAGAATGCCAACAAATTCAAAGGGAAAGTTATATTTTCAACAGGTATATAAAACAGCAGAAACCACATGGTGAAAAACAAGTGAACTTGGTGCTAGAAAGACATTACAGAGGATAGGGTGCTTAACTTGTATGCAGCCAACCTAGTGCTTGATCTCCAGCATCCTATGTGTTCCCTGGTGCACTGCCAGGAGTGATTCTTGAATACAGAGCCAGGAGTAATACACTGAACATTGCTGTTGTAACCCAAAACAAAACAAAAAAGTGAACTTTCAACCATATCATTTCACACACAATAAAGGTAACAATATGTTATGAATTATAAATTTTCAAAAAGTAGTTAAAATTTCCAGGAAAAAACTTTGACATCTAGGGTAATGTAAGGACACCTTTATGATAAAAAACAATGTGCAGTAAAAATTAACAAATAAACTGAACTTTATTAAAATCAAATATTTTAGCATGTCAAAAGACAATATTTAAGGAATGAAAAAGAAGCTCTGGATAGGAAAAACATATTTTGGTTCCCATAGCTAAATAATAGTAACCAGACTATATAATAAACTTATATCAACAATAAGGAGACAATTTTCTATACAAAATATGGGTAATTGGTAAAGTAAAACAGATGAGCACTTATAAATATTAAGCATTCAATAAATATATTTTAAAATTCAATATTTTGCAAGTATATTCAAATTAATACTACCAATTAAAAATTTCTGAATAAATAAAATTAAAAGGTTAAAAAATAAACCCAAGAACTTGGGGCCGGAGAGGTGGCACTAGAGATAAGGTGCCTGCCTTGCAAGCGCTAGCCAAGGAAGGACTGTGGTTCGATCCCCCAGCATCCCGTATGCCCCCCCCCCAAGCCAGGGTCAATTTTTGAGCGCTTAGGTAGGAGTAACCCCTGAGCATCAAATGGGTGTGGCCCAAAAAAAACAAAAATAATAAATTAAATAAACCCAAGAACTTAGTGTAGAAATGATGCCATCTTTATTCTTTGTTAGAAATAAAAATGGTTTTTATCAATTAGGAAGACAGTTTGTTATTTTTATGAAGTTAAAGATGCAGCTACCTTAGAACTTAGAAATTTCATATCTATATTCCTAATTTAGAGAAATTAAGACATATGTCCACAGAAGCACATTTATTAAAATTGTACATGACAGCATGAACTGAACACTGGAATTTGACTAAAACAAGTAAACTGTGTAACCATTATCCTTCACATAAAAAATAAATTCACAATGTCATATTTTTACAATTACACACAATTCCAAAATAACCAACTACTAGCACGGACAGTTCTTTAAATCATTAAAGCAAACAAAGAGAGACCCAAAGCACAACTGTGGAATTCCATTACATTAAACATAAGGAAGAGGAGACGATGAAGAATTATGGTGAGCAGTTTCTTATGGAGATTGAACTTGAATAAGTGTGGGCATAAAGAAACTCTGGAATAATGGAAATTTATTTCAGTTTTGTGATGTTTTTTCTGAGGAAGGGTGCATTTGTTTGTAAACCAATTCTAAATCAAGAGTTTGGAGGACTCAGAGTCCTGACAAGAGCTTGATAGAAAAGTGTGAAAAAAGACTTTTCTTAAATTTGCAAAAGAATTGATGCCAATCCAACATACTCATTTACCCAAACTAAATGAAAGACTGGGAGATATATCAACAGAGCGTCACAACTTACTAGAGCGGAAACTCTGGAGTGAAAGCTGCAGGTACAACGCTAGACCTCAGTATGGACAGGAAAATTGGATAGTGGCTGATACACTGAATTGCTGAAGGCTTGTTGCAGACAACTGTGAATGTGAAAATTTGCAGAAATTCAGTGATTGAGGGGAGGCAGTTTACCTTTGGGAACTGGACCACATTCCAAAAGTATTAAAGAAAAAACTTTGTGTCTCGAAGAAAATATAGGAGCTTTTTTTTTTTTTTTTATAAAGACCCAGGAGCAGGTCTTACTAACTTTTGCTTGCATCCAGAAGAAACTAATTAACCTCAACCTAAAAGCCTAGATTTTTATCCCAACCTAACTCACCTAGAGAAGGAAATTTCCAATCCCAAACCTCCCTGAAACCCATTTCTTGTTAGCAGGAAGGAGGAAAATGAGTAAAACCCGTGAAAGGATATGAATTCTAGCCCTTCTGAATTCTGGAACATTCATCCTCTCCATGCTTTACTACCATGGTACCAATGGCCCACTGACAAATGTTTTCTCATTTTCTTTTTTTACTAGCGACCTTTGAAACTTTCCACTTTCTTTGATCTAATCTATCATGACAGGCATCAAGAAAAAGTGGCAAAGATGACTAAAGAGCAAAACCACAATGTGATTTTTTTTCAAGTGTGCTGTAGATGGGGGGGTGGGGTGGAAATCACTGTTTCAACTTTTGTCCCAAAACTTGCAGGAAGAAAAATGCAATAAAAGGAGCTCATAGAAGTGCTAAAAACATTAACTTGTGATTTAATATTAAAATGAAAGCTGTTGGGGCTGGAGTAATTGCACAGTGGTAGGTGTTTGACTTGCAAACGGCCGACCCAGGATGGACTCCAGTTTGACCCTCGGCATCACATATGGTCCCCCAAGTCTGCCAGGAGTAACTTCTGAGTGCAGAGCCAGGAGTAACCCCCGAGTGCTTCTGAGTGTGGCCCAGAAACAAAAAAAAATAAAATGCAAGCTGTTTAAGGAGAAGCATACTTACATCATTTTCTAAATTAGTATTACATTTGCTTTTATTGTCAAATTTGGTGTGTTTCTTTTAAACTGGAAACAATGTTTTAACAAATAACCTAAAAAATGTTTTCCATTAGTATCTGAGGGGGTGAGTAAATAGTCATCCATTTAGAAAATAAGCTTTAGAAAAAAATTTTTTCTCTAAATCTCATGGCTGGAGTGATAGGACAGTTGGTAGGGCATTTACTTTGCATTCAGCTGACCCAGGTGAATTCCCATTATCCCATAGGGTCCCCTGAGCACCACCAAGAGGCATTCCTGAGTGAAGAGCCAAAAGTGACTCCTGAGCCTCCCCAAGTGTGGCCCAAAAAACAAAAAACATTTTAAATCTAATTGTAAGGATGCAAGTGTTTATCTCCACCTCTCAATCAGTCCCTGAAAGCTTATATATGATATCATTTTATGTAGAGTAAGTTTTCTGAAATAAATCAACAGAGTGTCCTAAAACATCAATATCTGGGGTCAGAAGCCTCAAATCAAGGGATCTGCTCCATCTGGTGGCTTGAGGGATAAACGTGTATAGCCTTTTTCAGCTTTGGGTGATGATGGATTTTCCTTGACTTGTGGCTGCACTCTTCAAGTCAGCATCTGTGTCACCATTGTCATATTTTCTGTCTCCTGGAAGAACCCATGTCACTGGATGCCATCTCATACTTATGTGCAATCACCATAGGAGCCTTCCTTTCTTCTTCAAATCTACTGGATCTGAAGAGTCAGACATAGGCACAGCTTCTAATGGCCCATCATTCAGTCCATGAACTGACAGTAGAAAATAAGCACCATCCTGTTCATTCTGTCCTGTCTATTGGTGTGATTGGAGGACATATACCATATTTTTCACTTTATAAGATGCACCTGACCATAAGATGCACATAGTTTTTAGTTGAGGAAAACAAGAAAAAATATTCTAAAGTAAATAGTGTACTAAAATATTTAATACACACAATTCGAGATGTTGTTAGGAGACAGCAGCTGGGAACAACCTGTCTGCAAGGCCAATGTATATTTACATACGCTGGTCTGCAACTGATTAAACACATTTACCTAACTCTTTTTTACATCCAAAAATAAAATTAAATTAAATGATTTTTTGTTAATATGAAAAGAAATAAAAGTCACAGAATCAATCAAATAGTCTTAAATAAAAGCTCTATATATGAGAGTAAAAGTATGTTTACCTGATTGCTTGTAACTATGTGGTATGTCTGCACAATAATGGGAGAGTAACATTACGGATGACAATGGTCAGTATATGCTCTCCTCCACTGTACTCAAGCTTCAGCTTATTCAATCCATAAATGCATAGACATTTTCCCCTATCTCTTGGGAGGAAAAAAAGCATCTTATGGTATGAAAATACAGTACTTTTTAAATTTTTTTACACTTCTAATTTTATTTATTATTTTTTTATTTAAACATCTTTATTATAAATATGATTGTGATTAGGTTTCAGTCATGTAAAGAACACCCCCTTCACCAGTGCAACATTCCCACCACCAATGTCCCAAATCTCCCTCCTCCTGAGCCCACCCCACCTGTACTCTAGATAGGCTTTCCACTTCCCTCATTCATTTACATGGTTATGATAGTTCTCAGTGTAGTTATTTCTCTAACTGCACTCAGTACTCTTTGTGGTGACCTTCATGAAGTAAGCTGGAAGTTCCAGCCCTCCTCTTATTGTCTCTAAAGATTGTTGCAAAAATTACTTTTATTTTTCTTAAAACCCATAGATGAGTGAGACTATTTTGTGTATCTCTCTCTCCCTCTGACTTATTTCACTCAGCATAATAGATTTCATGTACATCCATGTATAGGAAAATTTCATGACTTCATCTCTCCTGACGGCTATATAATATTTCATTGTGTATATGTACCACAGCTTCTTTAACCATTCGTCTATTGAAGGGCATCTTGGTTGTTTCCAGAGCCTGGCTATTGTGAATAGTGCTGCAATAAATATAGGTGTGAGGAAGGGGTTTTTGTGTTGTATTCTTATTTTTTTAGGGTATATCCCTAGGAGTAGAATAGCTGGGTCGAATGGGAGCTCAATTTCCAAATTTTGGAGGAATCTCCACATCGCTTTCCATAGAGGTTGGACTACACAGCAGTGGATAAGAGTTCCTTTCTCTCCACATCCTGCCAGCACTGATTGTTCTCATTCTTTGTGATGTATGCCAATCTCTGTGGTGTGAGATAGTATCTCATCATTGTTTCGATTTGCATCTCCATGATGATTAGCATGAGGAGCATTTTTTCATGTAAGTTTTGGCCATTTGAATTTCTTTTTTTATCAAAGTGTATATTCATTTCTTCTCCCCATTTTTTTGATGGGATTGGATGTTTTTTTCTTGTAAAGTTCTGTCAGTGTCCTGTATATTTTTGATATTAGCCACTTATCTTATGGGTGTTGTGTGAGTAGTTTCTCCCACACAGTGGGTAGCCCTTGTATCCTGGGAACTATTTCTTTTGAGGTGCAGAAACTTCTCAGCTTAATGTATTCCCATCTGTTGATCTCTGCTTCCACTTGTTTGGAAAGTGCAGTTTCCTCCTTGAAGATGCCTTTAGTCTCAATGTCATGGAGTGTTTTACCAACATGTTTCTCTATGTACCTATGGTATCAGGTCTGATATCAAGGTCTTTAATCCATTTGGATTTTACCTTTGTAAATGATGTTAACTGGGGGTCTATGCTTGCTCTTTTGCAAGTTGCTAACCAGTTCTGCAAGCACAACTTGTTGAAGAGGTTTTCCCTGCTCCACTTAGGATTTCTTGCTCCTTTGTCAAGAATTAGGTGATTGTATGTCTGGGGAACATTGTCTGAGAACTCAAGCCTATTCCACTGATCTGAGGGTCTGTCTTTATTCCAATACCATGCTGTTTTGATAACTATTGCTTTGTAGTACAGTTTAAAGTTGGGGAAAGTAATGCCTCCCATTTTCCTTTTCCCTAGGAGTGCTTTAGCTATTCGAGTGTGTTTATTGTTCCAGATGAATTTTATAAGTGTTTGATCCACTTCTTTGAAGAATGTCATGGGTATTTTAAAGGGGATTGCATTAAATCTGTATAATGCTTTGGGGAGTATTGCCATTTTAATGATGTTAATCCTGCCAATCCATGAGCAGGGTATGTGTTTTCATTTCCATGTGTCCTCTCATTACTTTTGGAGCAGGGCTTTATAGTTTTCTTTGTATAGGTAATTCATGTCTTTGGTCAAGTTGACTACAAGGTATTTGAGTTTGTGTGGCACTAATGTGAATGAGATTGCCTTCTTGACATCCATCTCTTCCCTATCGTTATTGGTGTATAAAAATGCCATTGATTTCTGTGTGTTAATTTTGTAGCCTGCCACTTTGCTCTATGGGTCTATTGTTTCTAGAAGCTTTTTGGTAGAGTCTTTGGGGTTTTCTAAGTAGAGTATTATGTCATCTGCAAACAATTAGAGCTTGACTTCTTCCTTTCCTATCTGGATTCCTTTGATATCTTTTTCTTGCCTGATCGCTATAGCAAGCACTTCCAGTGCTATGTTGAAGAGGAGTGGAGAGAGTGGACAGCCTTGTCTTGTACAAGAATTTAGAGGAAAGGCTTTTAGTTTTTCTCCATTGAAGACAATATTTGCCATTGACTTGTGGTAGATGGCTTTAACTAGATTGAGAAAGGTTCCTTTCATTCCCATCTTGCTGAGAGGTTTTTTTTTTTTATCAAAAATGGGTGTTGGACCTTATCAAATGCTTTCTCTGCATCTATTGATATGATCATGTGATTTTTATTTTTCTTGTTGTTAATGTTGTGTATGATGTTGAGAGATTTACGGATGTTAAACCATCCTTGCATTCCTGGGATGAAACCTACGTGGTCATAATGTATGATCTTCTTCATGATGCATTGGATCCTATTTGCCAGGATTTTGTTGAAGATCTTTGCATCTGCATTCATCAAGGATATTGGTCTGTAATTTTCTTTTTTGGCAGCTTCTTGTCTGGTTTTGGTATCAAGGTGATGTTGGCTTCATAAAAGCTGTTTGGGAGTGTTCCGATTTTTTCAATTTCATGGAAGAGCCTGGCTAGGATTGGTAGTAGCTCCTCTTGAAAGATTTGAAAGAATTCATTAGGAAATCCATCTGGGCCTGGGCTTTTCTTTTTGGGCAGATATTTGATTAAAGTTTCAATTTACTCAATAATGATGGGGGTGTTTAGATATGCTACATCCTTTTTACTTAACTGTGGAAAGTTATAAGTGTCCAAGAATTTTTCCATTTCTTCTAGGTTCTCATGTTTAGTAGCATAAAGTTTCTCAAAGTAGTCTCTGATTACCCTTTGGATATCTACAATATCTGCCACGATCTCCCCTTTTTCATTTCCAATATGGGTTATCAGATCTCTCTCTCTCTCTCTCTCTCTCTCTCTCTCTCTGTAAGTTTTGCCAATGGTCTATCAATATTGTTTATTTTTTCAAAGAACCAACTTTTGCTTTCATTGATCGTTCGGATTATTTTCTGGTTTTCCACTTCATTGATTTCTGCTTACAGCTTTGTTATTTCCTTCTGTCTCCCTATTTTTAGTTCCTTTTGTTGTTCATTTTCTAATTTTATTAGCAGCGTCATTAAGTTATTCAGGTATGCCCCTCTTCCTTCCTGATGTGCTTGTAGAGCTATAAATTTTCCTCTCAGGACCGCTTTTGCTGTGTCCCATAGATTCTGGCATTTGTGTCTTCAGTGTCATTTGTTTCCAGGAAAGTTTTGATTTACTTTTTGATTTCATCTCGGACCCACTGGTTTTTCAGTAGCAGGGTATTTAATTTCCAATTGTTAAAATTTTTCTTCTGTGTGGCTTTGTAGTTCACATTTAATTTCAGAGCCTTGTGGTCAGCAAAGGTATCCTGCAAGATTTCTATCCTCTTGATTTTATGGAGGTATGGTTTATGTGTCAGCATGTAGTCTATCCTGAAGAATGACCCATATACATTGGAAAATAATGTGTATCCAGGTTTTTTGGGATGGAGTGTCCTATATATATATATCTACTAGTCTTCTTTCTTCCATTACTCTTTTCAGGGCTAGTATGTTTTTGTTGGGTTTCAGTTGTTTCTGTTGAGTTTATCAAAGACTTCTATTTTCATCTGTTTGCATTCCTTGAGTACTTTTTTCATTGCCTGATTGTTTGTCCTAAGGTTCTTTTCCAGTTTCTTCTGCTGTGTTGAGTTTTTCTGCATCTCATCTTCCAGTACTCTAATTTTGTCCTCAGCTTCTGTTACCCTACTGTCGAGGCCATCCACTGAGGTTTTCAGTTGAGCTACCGTGTTTTTCAGATCTGCTATTTCAGTTTGGAGTTTTCTGATTTCTGTCTTTGTGTTCTGTTCAGATCGATCTATGCTTTCTTTGAGTTCTAAAAACATCTTCCATATTTCTATTTTAAGTTCCTTATCTGAGAGGTTAATCAGATGATTGGAATTTTTTAGGTCATCCAAGCTATCGTCTTCTTTCTCTGTGCATGGTGTTTGCCTGAGAGTTTTCCCCATTGTCATGCTAGTAGAGTGGTTTTTCCTGCATGTTGTGGTGGGGTTTATTGGTTAGAAAGAGTGTGCAGTCATGAGGCGGAGCTGCCGCGCTCTTCTGGGGCCTCTAGGTGACAGTTTTTGGGGTCCGCTTCCCAGGCCTCTGAGGAGAGCTTCCTAACTGAGGAAAGACAGAGAAGCACAGGACAGAGCTCCCTTCAGGTCCTCAGTTTCCTCAGAAGAAGCACAGCAGGGCGAAGTCTCCACAGGTAGAGCAATCAGCACTCCACCTGGCAACCCCCACAGCCAGCCAGTTTTTACTCACTCACTCGCTCGCTGGGCAGCTTCAGAATGCAGTTTTTGGGGGGTTTTCTTCCCAGGGCTCTGAGGAGAGCTTCAAGAATTCAGGAAAGACAGTACTTTTTAAGTTTATTTCCTGGATTTCATCTACCCAGCTGCAGGAGAAAGGGCTACAATGCTAAAATTTGTGATGCTTTAATTATCTGATAAAAAATAATCTTATTAAAAATGGAATATTTGAAGCAAACAATATTTTGGGGGGTTCAAATTTGGGCAGTGAAATGAGTAGGGCCTTTTCTGAAAAATATTAGCTACTGAATGTTTTAAATGTGGTAGATTCAATGAAAAGACAGACATCCTAATTTAAAGGAATTTTTCTCATCACATCTATGTAAAGGCGGTTGGTGCAAACCTGACATATTTGATACATGTTTGGAGTTCATGGCCTCATATTGGAGATAATTAAATGTCCTTGCTGTTTTGATGCCCATTTTCCTGAGAATGCCATATGGTTCTGCTTTTCTTGTAAGTTTCTTAGTAACTAAGAAAATGAGATCTGTAGAATGTAGATCAGGAAATAGAGCATGGCACCAATAACTGGAACAAAATGATCCACAGCAAGCATCCTCATTCATTCCTTGTTCCTACTTCTGGCCACATCTCTTTCTCTTTACCTGAGCTTGCTCCATAGCCAGCTCAACAAAGAAGCAGAAGCTGAAAATTGAAAGCAAAATAATAATGCAATTCAAGAAAACCGAACAAGTTTGTCCTTTCTTATAAACATTCTTTCTCACAGAGGCACATAGTGGAGAGGGCAAGGGTAAAACAGAGGACACGGGTGGCAGGAAATATTCACTGGTAAAAGGTGTTGACATTGTATGGCTGAAACTTACTCATGAACAACTTTATAACTGTGTCTCTCAGGGTGAATCTAATAAATTATTGATGAAAAATAGAATAAAAATAAAAAATTAAATTATGCTATGGAGTCTTCACACAAAAAATAATAACAAAAAAAAAAGCAAAGCAAACAAAACAGACCATCTGGATTTCTGAATGCACTGTTATTTACCAATTGGCTATGGGGCCACTGGATGGCCGGCTGGATGGATACTCAAATCAGGCCTTGCCAGTTTTATGTTTGCAAACATGTCTGTGGTACTGGCTTCCATTCCCTTTATCCACTTAAGTAAAAATACATCTTTGTGCGTAGGCAAAAAGTCATTAATGTAAAAAGAAAAACTTTTTTAAAAATAAAAATTAAGTAAGGACTAGAGGCCTGCACAATGGGTTAAATGCTTTTCTTGTAGGAAATCCCTCTCCCAGCCAAAGAGCACTTCTGTGCATTTGCAGAAAGCCTTATGCCTTCCTAGGAGCCATTCTCTTTAGTCCTGTTCATCCTAGGTTGCTTCTTCAGCCCCTTTTTATTGCTTCAGTCACTAACTCACTACTTCCAAGCATCGGTGTCTGATCCTTTGGCCCAAGGGAACTTGTCTCAATTTTGCTTTGCTTCTAAAAAGTTGTTCATTAGGGGCAGCTTCCTTGGTGCCTAGGACTGCTTTCTTCATATTTTGTTATCCCAACAGCAGCATCTGAGACCTGCATTTATAGCAGGCTCAAGGTGGGCCTTGTGTAAAATAAGAACCTAGGCTCAAACTGAGATCCCTTGGGAAACTAACTGGTCATATCAAAATTCATGCAGGCAACAAAACAAGCAACCCACCACATCAGAATAAAAAATGGGAGAAGGGATGAACAGGTGCTTTCTTAAAGAAGATGCCTTCCTTTTTAGATGCTAGTTTATCTTAATTTCCAACCTCTGAAATTTATCTAATTCTTACTTTCCCCAGTTCAGTTAGGCAACTGAATTATTCTGGAAACAATTGAATTATCTTGGAAATTTTGATTTTCTTTTCTGAAGTTGTTTATTCAGATGTATAACATATTGCCAGTATTATCACATCTATTTTTATTGTAAAATTTTTACTTAAGCACCATAATTACTAGCATGATTGTAGTTGGGTTTCAGTTATTAACAGAACAACCCCTTCACCACTGCAACATTCCCACCACCGATGCCCCTGCTCTCCCTCTTCCCCAACCCTGCCTGCATTCCAGATAGGCATTCTACTTCTCTCATTCATTAACTTTGTCATGCTAGTTGTTAGTGAAGTTATTTCCATAACAGCATTCAGCACTCTTTGTGGTGAGTTTCATATTGTGGGCCAGTCCTTCCAGACCTTCACTCTATTGTTTCTGGGATTATTAAAATAATGTCTTTACTTTAAAAAAATAACATAGATGAGTGAGACTATTCAGTGTCTATCTCCCACTAACTTATTTCACTCAGCATAATAGATTACATATACATACATGCATAAAAAATTTTATAACTTCATCTCTCCTGATGACTGCATAATATTCCATTGTGTATATGCATCACAGTTTCTTTAGCCATTCATCTGTTGAAGGACATCTTGGTTGTTTCGAGAGTCTGGCTATTGTAGATAGCACTGCAATAAATATAGGTGTGAGGAAGGGTTTTTTATTGTATTTTTGTGTTCCTAGGGTATATCCTAAGAAATGGTATAGCTATAAAATAGGGGAGCTCAATTTATAGTTTTCTGAGGCACCTACATATTGATTTCCATAAAGGCTGGAGTAGATAGCATTCCCACCAGCAGTGAATAAGAGTACCTTTCTCTCCACATTCCTGCCAACACTGCTTGTTCTTATTCTTTGTGATGTGTGCCAATCTCTGTGGCATGAGATGGTACCTTATATTTTTTTGATTTGCATCTCTCATGATTAGTGATGTGGAGCATTTTTTCATGTGCCTTTTGGCCATTTGTATTTCTTCTTTGACAATGTCTATTCAATTCTCCCCATTTCTTGTAAATTTTTTTCCTTGTAAATTTCTGTCAGTGCCTTGTATATTTTGGATATTAGCCCCTTATCTGATGGGTACTGGGTGAATACTTTTTTCCATTCAATGAGTGGCTCTTGTATCCTAGGCACTACTTCCTTTGAGATGAGAAGCTTCTCAGCTTAATATATTCCCATATGTTTATCTCTGCTTCCACTTGTTTGGAGAGTGCTGTTTCCTCCTTGAAGATGCCTTAGTCTCAATATCACAAAGTGATTTGCCTACGTGTTGTTCTATATACCTTATGGTTTCAGGTCTTATATAAGGTTTTTAATCCATTTGGATTTTACCTTCGTACATAGTATTAGCGGGGGGGTTAGAGTTTGCTTTTTTGTAAGTGGCTAGCCAGTTGTGCCAACACTACTTGCTGACGAGGCTTTCCTTGCTCCAATTTTGGATTTTTTGCCCCTGTATTAAATAATAAGTGATTGTATGACTGGGAACATTCTCTGAATACTCAGGCCTATTCCACTGATCTGAGGATCTTTCTTTATTTCAATACCATGCTCTTTTGATAACTATAGCTTTGTAATACAATTTAAAATTGGGGAAAGTAATGCCTACCATATTCCTTTTCCCATAAATTGCTTTAGCTATCCGTGAGTATTTATTATTCCAAATGAATTTCAGGAGTGTTTGATTTACTTCTTTTAAGAATGTCATGGGTATCTTTAGAGGGATTGCATTAAATCTGTGCAATGTTTTGCGGAGTATTGGCATTTTAATGATGTTAATTCTGCCATCCATTATCAGGGTATTGGTTTCTGTTTCTACATGTCCACTCTTATTTCTTGAAGCAGGGTTTTGGAGTTTCCTTTGTATAGGTCTTTAACATCTTTAATTAAGTTGACTCCAAGATATTTGAGTTTGTGTGGCACTATTGTGAATGGGGTTGTTTTCTTAATGTTTATTTCATCCTTATTACTATTGGTGTATAGAAAGGCCATTGATTTTTTGTGTTAATTTTGTAGCCTGTCACTTTGCTATATGTATCTATTGTTTCTAGAAGCTTTTAATTAGAGTCTTTAGGGTTTTCTAAATATAGTACCATGTCATCTGCAAACAATGAGAACTTGACTTCTTTCTTTCCTATCTGGATGCCCTTGATATCTTTTTCTTGCCTAATCATTATAGCATGTACTTCCAGTTCTGTGTTGAATAGGAGCTGTGAGAGAGGACAGTCTTGTCTTGGACCAGATTTTAGAGGAAAGGCTTTTAGTTTTTCTCCATTGAGGATAATATTTGTCATTGGTTTGTGATAGACAGCCTTAACTATATTGAGAAAAATTTCTTTCACCTCATCTTGATGATAGTTTTTTATCAAGAATGGGTGTTGGACCTTATCAAATGCTTTCTCTGCATCTACAGATATGATCATATAGTTTTTATTTATTTTTTGTTGATGTTGTGTATTATATTGATTATTTATGTGTGTTAAACCATCCTTACATACCTGGGATAAAACCTACTTGATCATAGGCAGTGATCTTCTTGATGAGGCATTGGATCCTATTTGCCAGAATTTTATTGAGGATCTTTGCATCTGTGTTCTTCAGGGTTATTGGTCTGTAATTTTTTTTGGCAACATTTGTGTCTGACATTTGTATTAAGATGATGTTGGCTTCATAAAAACTATTTGGAAGTGTTTCCATTTTTTTTCAATTTCATGAAAGAGCCTGGCAAGGTTTAGTAATAGTTCCTCTTGAAAGATCTGAAAGAATTCATTAGTGAATCCATCTGTATCTGTGCCTGAGCTTTTGTTTTTGGGTAGACATTTGATTATCATTTGAATTTCTTCCATAGTGATGGGGGTTTTTAGATATGCTACATCCTACTTAATTGTGGGGAGCCTAGCTGATGAAACCTGGGACATAGGACACCTCAGTAATTCCTAATCTGGTCACCCACGTGACCAATAGGCCCATGCCTTGAGAACAAAGGAAATAGACAAAAATAAAGTAATTCAGAGCAGCCCAATATATCCAGCCAGAAAGAAAAATATAGAGTTTGCCTTTGTGTTAGCAAACATTATTAAGAACTCTGTTTGAATCTTATGCCTTTTAGTAAAACGTGCTCAGGTCTACCTCGTTGCCCCTCCCTACTACCTGCCCCAGTTTATGCTAATGAATGCTTGTAACTGTGATTGGTGTAAAATTTGTAACACCCCTGACGTGTTTCAGCCCTTAAAAGCTGATCCCCCAACAATAAACTTCCCTTTTTGAACAGCATGCGTTGTCTTGAAGGCTTCTCTTACTAATTTCTCTAGTTCTTCTTTACAGGTCGGTTCTGCTCGAGTGAACCCACTAATAACTAGCAACTTTCATTTCCACACCCCCGCGGGTCGGGGGACTCCCACGGAAGTTGCAGAGTGGCGCCCACGTGGGAGCTCGAGTTACAGAATCTGATCGGGTGGCAGAGTGCGACAAGTCCGGAGCTGAATTACGTCAGGTAAAATAAATTAAAGCAACGTAATTTAGTAGTCTAATGCCTAGGTAAAAACCGCCACCCCATTACAGTCCCAGAGTAAAAATGGGGACCAGCCCGAGTAAAGGGGCGAAAAATTATTATATACAAGAGGAACTAAGAAGTAGGAAGATTAAAAGTTAAAGAAACTTGTTGAAATTTTTGGATCTGCTCAAAAGCATTATTGTTAACTCAAATCTTAACCCTAAAAGCTTGCAAATTGTTAAAAAATGTACAGGAAAACTTAATAATGGCCTCCCGTGCCGGCTCCCAATCTCTCCAAAGGAAACTCAAAAAAAAAAATGTGCTCTCTAGCTACCAGCATTTACCCTCCCTTCGAGCTCTCGCCTCAGCTCTCCCGAACGCAGCAACAAACTTGCTGCTTTCCTCCACCCTCCTGGCCAGCTGCCGCTTTATCAGCTAGCAGGGCGGACACCCCTCCCCCCAGCTAGCTCTAGCTCGCTGCTGGAGCTCCCACAGCCCCTCCGGCTAAGGGTGTTGCGGCAGCAGCCCCAGATCCAAAGCTCCCCAGAGCGCCTCATTCATAAATAGCTATCCTTTCAAAATGCTAATAATACCTGCAATATATTCTTAGAGGCAACCTCCAATGAGAAACCTTTTGGTGTTTTAAAAATTTATACAGCAGGCCCGGAAAGATAGCACAGCGGGGCCTGGAGAGATAGCACAGCGGCGTCTGCCTGCAAGCAGCTGATCCAGGACCAAAGGTGGTTGGTTGGAATCCCGGTGTCCCATATGGTCCCCCAGGCCTGCCAGGAGCTATTTCTGAGCAGACAGCCAGGAGTAACTCCTAAGCGCTGCCACGTGTAACCCAAAAAAAAAAAAATTTTTTTTTGGTGTTTTAAAAATTTAATCGTACACACAGGTATTAAAATCTGAGTCTTTTTATATTTCTATTAGAAAATTTATTTTAATTCTTAAGGTATTTAAAAAATAAGGTGAAAATGATGTGTTTAACCTTCCTAATTTGGTATATAATCATTACAAATTATTCACTTAAAGTCTTCAAAGTAAAAACAGTTGTTTTTTAAAGTCAGTTTTTTATACCTTTAATAATCATAGTTCATACTCTTGTGTTTAATCATAAAAATTTTAACACTTTATTACAGCTGTCTTACTATTCTACTGTAAAACCAATTTATAACAAACCTGTTCATTTTCAGCAAATAATATCATACTTCAGAGTGAAAACTCCTTCTTCAGTGCTCCCCTAACCATTTCACTTAACAAAATTTTTTAACTGCTTACAGTTTACTTCATGTTTTAAATTTCAAATTAGAATTGTTTTAAAAATGTTTTGTGTTAAAGCTAAACCTTAAAATTTATTTTCAGCAGTTCCACTCCAGCTACGTTAACAATTTTTTACAAACATGCCGGCTAAATATTTAAAAGCGCTTGTTAATTTTTCTAATGCAAATTTTGAATAAATCCTCTTGTCTGTTCATGTGTGTGTGTTATGCGTGAAAGTGGCCACAATGTTGTGTTTCGTGTTGTTTGTTCTGTTTATTTGTTATTTTTGCATTTCATGATAAATACAATTTTTAAAGCCTTATCCATTTTTGAAATTTCAATTAATTTTTTTTTAACCTGGCTTAGTCTGGCCATCTAACAAACTGTGAAATCTTGCTAAAAAATCCTGTGCTAAGCTAGCTTTGTCCTATCAGCATGGCAGAAACAGTAGGGGATGGTAAACCCCCAAAAAATTTCTCAAATGGCCATCAGGAATAATTTTTCCCTGTAGAATTTCTGGACTTTACAATCACCCAACTTTCTGCTATGTGTAAGTTAAGGCCAAAAGAATAAGGCCAAATGTGGCTAAAAAAAGAAGCATCTAGCTTTAATATAATAACTAAAAAGTTTAACAAAAATCATTTAGGTTCAGTTTAAAGTTTTTAAAAAAAATTTGGCTATTGTTAATTATAACACCTTTTTTGAATGCTGAAGTCTAACAGAGGTCAGATAACATTCCCATGGTATTCTAAAATTTGTGTAATGTCATTTTTATATCAAAAATTAAATTCATAAAAATTTTGACAAAAAAAGGCCCCCAAGTAACCATTTTGCCTCCTGCCAAGCTGTTTTCTTATAGACAGACTTCCTGCAGCTTCCCGCAGTCCTGTCCTCATTCACTTCAAAAAAGCCTGTCACCCCTCCTGCTATTGCTATTCCTGCGGACCTGTTTCTAACTAACTCCACCTTTGACAATGCTGAATTTGGTACTCTGCCTGGCTGCCTCCAACCACCCCCTTCGAACCAAGGCTTCATTAATTTGTTTGCTCCACTTGACTCTCCCTTGCAAGACGATGACAACACCTCTGGTTCCTTCCCTTCCCCTTTTATGGTGCCGGAAACATAGCCAACTCCCCTGGCAATGTCAGCTCAACCTCTCCCATGCCCTAAGCTCTTCAGAACTCTGCCTGCTTCCTCACCCTTCCAGCCCACGCGGTCTTCCGAACCCCCCCTCCTCTTCTCAGCTCATCCTTGTCATGATCAATGCCTCTGCCCAAACGCTTTCGGTACCTGCTATTCACCCACCTCACCAGCCTAAATTGCTGCCTTGAACTGCCTTACTTCACCAACGACACCAACCTTCTGCAATGCAGTATGAAGCTTCAACAACGTGGCTTAACTTTAAAACTAGTGGTGGGACTTGAACTTTGCCCCTTGGTACCCAATATGATTCCCCCTATTGAAAATTGTAATCAAATTCTTGTCGTTGATTTCTCCTTTCAGTTCATAATTGCCCCCAATTCAACGTTTTTTGCCTGTTTCACTGGTTTATCTCCCCCATTGTTTTACATTTGTTTCTTTAGTCCTAGGACTACTGTGTTTTGGTTGTTTTAATGCCTAAATTGACTGTTAAATCAAAAATTGCCTTATTACCTCTTAAAAATAACCTTGTGTCTCTACCGCTGCAGTATAAAAACAAACATTGCCTCCACCCCAGCCTTATTGAAAGGCCTGGGTGTTACTGGTGTAAGCACAAAAATTTATTCATTGGTTCATACTCTAGAATCTGTTAATGCCTTATAACTGTTGTTAAAAATGTTTACAAACTTAGAAAAAGTTTACACTACTTAACTGTTGAATCCCTAGCAGTATTAGAGCAGAAAAACTGCCGTGGTTTAAATTTGACTTTTTTTGAGGGAGGGGGAAAATTTGTGTCATCCTCAGAGAAAAATGTTGCTTTTTAAAATAAACTTGGCTGAGCTAAAGATAGCATTAAACTTGTGGAAGAAAGTCTAGAGAATAGAAATAGACAGAGGGATTAAGATGAGTCCTGATATAAAAATTGGTCCTCTACCTCATCCTGGCTGTCTAAGCTGCTACCTAATTCGGTCCTTTCATTGGCTTTTTGCTAATTTTTCCTTTGGCCCCAAGGCATTCTGTCGCCTCACAAGTTTGTTAAAAATCCGGTTACTGAGATTGCCCTAATGTTCAGTATAGGTCCAATATCAGTGGCTCTCCTAAATGCACCCCGAAGAACTTGAAGCCTTGGATATACCTCTAAGCTTTAAGGAGTTTTGAGTATCTGGCTAAACGCCCCTGCTTGCTCTGCTCCTGGCTGTGGAGATGCCCATGACGGGGATAGCTTGGTGCTAGTGTCTGGGTGCAAACATGGCATTCCTAATATTTTGCGCGCAAAAACTTTTAATTTGGTCTCTTGTTGCCATGTCCAGTACTGGAAGCCCACCAAACGACCTAAGACAGGCTATTCCACCCACCTTGCTCTTCTTCTTTTATTATTTACAGGAAAGGGGGAACTGTGGGGAGCCTAGCTGATGAAACCTGGGACATAGGACACCTCAGTAATTCCTAATCTGGTCACCCACGTGACCAATAGGCCCATGCCTTGAGAACAAAGGAAATAGACAAAAATAAAGTAATTCAGAGCAGCCCAATATATCCAGCCAGAAAGAAAAATATAGAGTTTGCCTTTGTGTTAGCAAACATTATTAAGAACTCTGTTTGAATCTTATGCCTTTTAGTAAAACGTGCTCAGGTCTACCTCGTTGCCCCTCCCTACTACCTGCCCCAGTTTATGCTAATGAATGCTTGTAACTGTGATTGGTGTAAAATTTGTAACACCCCTGACGTGTTTCAGCCCTTAAAAGCTGATCCCCCAACAATAAACTTCCCTTTTTGAACAGCATGCGTTGTCTTGAAGGCTTCTCTTACTAATTTCTCTAGTTCTTCTTTACAGGTCGGTTCTGCTCGAGTGAACCCACTAATAACTAGCAACTTTCATTTCCACACCCCCGCGGGTCGGGGGACTCCCACGGAAGTTGCACTTAATCAACCATGGAAGGTTACAGGAGTTCAAGAATTTTTCCATTTCTTCCAGGTTCTCATATCTAGTGGCGTAGAGTTTCTCAAAGTAGTCTCTGATTACCCTTTGAATCTCTGCAATATCTGTACAGATCTCCTCGATTCATTTCTAATTTGGTTTATTAAGTTTCTTTCTCCCTTTCTTTGCCTAAATGTGTCTATTATTATTATTATTTTGGTTTGGGGGTCACATCTGGTGGTGCTCAAGGTTCACACCTGCAAAGAAGTATTTTACCTATTGCTCTATTTCTTCACTCCAACCCTACAGTTCAGGGAATCAAACCTGAGATATTTAGATAAGGAATCAGCTCTATTGTTGAACCATTCCCCCATAGCCCCCTGGTAAATTTTTTATTTAGAGAAGGTTTAGCATAATTAGACCATAAAAACTTCCTTAAAAGGTAACTGTACATTGTGGAACTTAGAAATTTTCAAGATTTATTAATTTTGAGAAAGAGTAATTTTACATTATGATTAGTTACAATGCACCCAACTAAGCTGTCAAATCTATGAAAGTTGACTGTTGCTTCATCAAAAAACTAACCAAAGAATGAAGTTATTATTTTAAACAATTTTCCATGGAATAATCCAAATTAATGCATTAATTAAGGAATTCTGAAGTTGTCAACAAGAAAAAGTTACCAGCCCAACTTTTTATGTTTTAATTAGTAATTAATTATTGTAGTTATTATGGAAATAGAAAATATTTATAGCTGGTTATAACAGAATGTACATATACATATTATTTTTTAAATTTTGTTTTATTGAAACCATTGTGATTTACAAAATCCTTCATAGTTGGATTTCAGACATACAATGAATCAAGATTAATCACACCACCAGTGCCCATCTCCCTCCAGCAATGTTCCCCAAGTACATACCATACCACCCCAACTATCCCCAGCCTGCCAGTATAACAGGCCCATTTTAAGTTTAGATTGTTAAAGTTTGGGTCTCATGATTCCACTCTTGTTGCCTTTGGCTTAGATATTTAGTTCTGTCCTTTTTTAACTCTATTAATGCACCTGAGACTACTTGTCCTCAGGCCCCATCCTTTCATATATGTGTTTCTCCTCACCACTCAGTTTCTTCCCTTCTCATCATTGTACTCTGGGGTCAAGGGTGTTTGAGACAACTCCCATTTAGACCATTGTGTTTATTTATGCAGTTATTCCAAATTCCACATGTAAATATTATTCTGTATTTATTCTTCCTCTTCTGGCTTACTTCATTTAACATACCGTATTTTCCGGCATATAAGATGACCCCCTAATTTTGGAGTTAAAACATAGGTTTAGGCCTATATTTGCTGTATCAGACAGAACGTTCCTGTGCTGCATGTGCTGCATGTGTTCCTGTGCTCATGTACCACAGGGAACCAATTACAACAAGCAAAGGTTCAAAGGTTATACTGTCATAGACTTCCTCTCTGACTCTGGCCAATCTGAGCAGGCTTTTGACAGCGTTGATTCGGGTACAGAACATTGTCTAATTTGCATGCATAAAAAGCCTGCTTGGATTGGCTGAGTTAGAGAAGCGGTCCAAGCAGCCTTGCAGTGATTGGTGCAGGATCGAGTTGGAAAATTCGTTTTGTGGCAATATTCAGACAATTTTCATTTACCGGCATATTGAAACATTTTTCGGGATATACTCGGCATATAAGATGACCCCTGATTTTCGGTTGACTTTTTTTTTTGTTTCAGAAGTCGTCTTATATGCCAGAAAATATGGTAATATTATCCAGTTCCATCCATGCTGTTGCAAATTGTATAATTGCATAATTCCTTACATTTATATATTAATCCACTATGTATATGTACCACACCTTCATGAGCCACTCATCTGCTAGACAACTAGGTTGAGTCTAAGTCTTTGCTATTTTACTGAGTGCCGCTATGAATAATGGTATGAAAACATCCTTTTAAATGAATGTTTTTCTGTCCCGGGGATAAATACCTAAAAAAGAGATTGCTGGTCATATGACAGCTTAATTTTTATTTTTACTAAGAATCCTCCATACTGTTTTCTATAGGGCTTAGCCCAGGCAGCATTCCCATCAGTGTATGAGAGCTCTTTCTCATGACATTCCTGCCAACATAAATTACTATTATATTTTTTTTGATATGTACCATCCTCCCTGGTGTAAGATGATATTTTATTGTTGTCTTGATTTAGATTTCCCTAATGATAAGTGATGATAAATATTTTTTTCATGTGCCTGTTGGCCATCTGTTGGTCTTCCTCAGAGAAGTGTCTGTTCATTTAATTTCCCCATTTTTGATGGGATTTTTATGTTTGTGGAATTAACCTTTGTGAGTACTTAGCATATTCTAGATATTAAACTTTTATATGATGTGTTGAATGCACATTTTTTCTCCCATTTATTTAGTTGTCTTTAAATTTTAGGCCATATTTCTTTTGCCATGCAGAAACTTTTTCGTTTTATGAAGTCCCATTTATTCAGATTTGATGCTGTAGCTCTTGCCATTGACATCTTATCATTAAAGTTTTGGAGTGTATTGCCTATAATTTCCTCAATGAACTTTACATATTCTTAGTTAAAAATAATTCCACTCAGGGACCAGAACTGCCACGCCATAACATAAAATACCTCCAGATGTGTCTATTGACTTTCCTGGAGCAGAGAGCTAATATTTCCCCAAGAAATATTTTAGCCAGCAGGCCCGTTGGTGTGGATTACCCCCTATGTGGATTACTGGCAATATTTCTGAAATTCATGACATGATAGTGACATTACAATTTCTCTCTTATTATCTGTAACAGTCTCTTCCTTGCAAAACTACAGGCCAAAATTACAGGCCTCACTCAATGACTCAGGGAAATCTTCAGCACCAAAAGTCCAGAGTTTCCCCTCTGGCCAAATTAATCTGCATTTCTAAAGAAAATTGCTCAGCTAAAATGCAAACACCTTTCTCCTGATGCTACTTTCTCCCTTTTAGCTTGGTGTTCTTTTCACCTGAATTGGCTAGTTTTGATATATATATTAGGGCCTGCTGTCATTGTGTCCCTTCTTCTAAGAGTCCACCTTTTGTCAGTGCAGAAATGCCTTTCATATCAAAGACTGGGTATATATATTACCAATATGGAAGAGTAAAAGTGTCTCATGTCTATTGAAGAAGCGGGTCCCCATACAATTTATTTTGTATGGTTTCATTATTTCATATTTCATATTCTGCCGCTCATGCAACCCACTCTCCCTGAAGTGGATTCATTGAAATCCCACTGATGCTGTAGGACAGAAGCCGCCTACAGCACAGAACGGTGGCACAAGTGGCAAGGCTTCTTTCCTGAGCACGCTAGCCTAGGACAGACTGCGGTTTGATTTCCCCAAATCCCATATGGACCCCCAACCTAGGAGCAATTTCTGAGTGCATAGCCAGTGCAGTGCATACCCTGAGTGTAACTGAGTGTGGCCAAAAAAATAAATAAATAAATAAATAAAAATAATAATAATAATTCCACTCAAACATAATGATTTTTATTCATCATTAACTAAATTCACTAATTTCCTCAAGATATTTCCAAAAGAAAATTTTCTAAATACAAATATTCAACAGTGACCTCAGACTTACCAAGGGGTTCTTCAATTTAAAAATATACTCTTGGTTCTATAAAGAAAGTACATTGAGGAAGGCATTTGCCTTGCACAAAGCCAATCCTGGTTAGATCCCCAGCACCAAACAGGGTCCCCAGAGGCCTTGCCAGGAGTGATTTCTGGGTGCAGAGGTGGGAGAAATAAGCCTAGATTAAAACATTGCTGGGTATAGACAAAAACAAACAAAAATGATTCTAGTTAGTTAATTTTATTTTTATTTAGAGAAAGATACGTCTAAATTATACTGTTCTGCTTGCTTTCTCTATAAAATCAAAGTGATTCATTATCTTTCTAAAAAAATTCTATGATTAAAAATGTGTGAATTTAAAAGCATTTGGGAATTGAATATGATAAGAATAAGAAAAATTCAGGAACAAACTATGTTCTTAAGCATTATATAAACAGGGATTATTAAATTTAAGGAACATTATCTTAAGGTTAATTAGGTAACTGAATTCTAATTTTCCTCAAAGTTTTCTTAGATGATTGTCTCTTTACCATACAATAAAACATTTTTTCACCATCTCCACTTACTATGCTAAAGCAGAGAAATAAATTTATCTTTCTACATTTACTCACATTGTTTGCCCATTTTTGGATGTGTTGGCTCTCAACATAATTTTTATAAGAAGTAAGTACAACATTTATACTATCTCTATTTTGTTTGATATTTAGAGCTTTATTTTCCCCCTTCGAAAAGAGAATATTTTCTTGCTACAATCTTCAAAAACTGAATCTCCTTAAACATTTTCTCAATATGACTATAATTTGTAGGGAACATTGGATTTCCTTAATATTGTCTTAATTTGAAGGAATCACTTAATTTTATCTAAAGCAGAACAGCTTTCTCTGCATTATTTTTGAAAGGAGAATTGTTTGGAAATTTTAGTGTCTGTCCCTTCCTGCCAGCATTGCCTAGAATAGTTCTATTGTGTATCTCCTGTTGCTCTGTGATATTTTGAGTCAGTTCCAGAAGCTAGAAAGAAGATTGCAAAAACAGATAATGGGATTTTCTAGTCTGAGTGACACAAAACAGATAATGAATGTGAGTTAAATCTGTCTATTTCCATCTAAGAAGATAAAAATCAACATTTGATAAAACATCACCTCAAAACTCACAAATAAAATATACTTGACTTTTTCCACTCACATACCAAATGTTAACAAAGTTCCTCCCATGAGGGTTCTGAATTTACTATCCTTCACTCTTTTTTTCTCCTCTGGATTAAATAATAGAGATGACCTTATTGCTTCCAGCAAGTTACTTTCAGATTATTTGTAGAAACTTAGTCATCAGGCAAACCACTAAGTGATTTCTATAGATAATAAAGAAATTTGAGGTAGTTAATAAAAATATTAATTAAGAAACTGAAAAATAATGACTTTCTACACATGGCTTTACTTTGATATACATTCTTACTTTGAACACAATATAAGTGTTTGGCAATGCACCTGTTTTTCTCTTGGTCTCTTTCCCTTTTGGAAAGGAGAGTCTTTCAGGGAAGGCTCTGGATGTCCTGGGACTCCTAGCAATACTTGAGCTGTCAAGCCAGATGGTTCCTTTTCTGGTGGTGGAGATGTGATGTTACTTAGCTTTAGCAGTACTGGAATCACTTGCACTATGCTCTGTGGCTGGTACTGGGAAGATCAAGAAGTACTGGGGATTGAATCCTGTCTTCTCACTCATGCAAGACTGCAGTCATGCCTAAGTAACCATCATCAAAGCTCATGGTTCTTCCATTTTTTCCTCCTCTCTTAGTCTTAATGACTATTTTGTGGTCTTGAATTTTTACTTCTGGTTCCAAGTGATTTGTCTGAAGAGAAACTTCAAACCTTGAAACATTCTTTAGATAACATTTTCTATTTTCTAAAGTTTTTATGTCTTAGAATTACTTTCTATTCTGTCAAGGATGTCTGCCTGATTTAATCATCTTTTCTCTTTTCTCCTAGCATATGCATTTTACTCTTACTCAGGTTTTCCAGCTGCACTTTAAGCATAATTTTTACCTTGCCATGATATTATATTGCTACAATTTCAAATTATTTCTGCTTTCAAGACTGGGACTACAAAAGAAAATATGTGAAATCTCAATGCATATTCAATAACAAATTTAGGGTAGAAAATTGAACCAAAAAGCTTAAAAACATGTACACATTTTCCAAACCTTCCAAGATTATGTATAAAATTATTCCCCTACTAACTTATGATAAAAGGATGCAGAAACTTAAAGGTGCATAAAAATTGCAAAAATATCTCCATGGTGAACAAAATTACAAATAATTGGAAGCCAAAGACTAGAAATTTTCATTTTGATCAATTTGTCATGTTGAACGATTTGTCATTATCATCAATTTGTCCAATCAGTCAGTTTATTTTCAACCAATTTACCTGTAGTTTAATAAAATTGTTTTCTATTTTCTGGTATTGCCACTGAGATTTAAACCCCCCTTGGAGAAGAAACTATTCAAAATCAATATTCATAAATCTTCCGAATCACCTTATCCCGAGTTCTGTTCCTTTCAGGGGATTTAATAACCCTGTGTGCAGAAAATTCTAACAATTTATAATTGTTATAATTAGAATTTAGAATAATATCATAATTGAGAACTTTGTGTAATAAAATCTAATAATTTTAATAATTTGATCAGGGTCTTTAATTTTGATCACCATTTAAGTTTACAAAGAATGTCATACAAAGCCTCAAAAGTAGGGCTGAAGAAAAGAAAGTACAACAGATAATTGCCTTGCATGAATCCAACTGGGTTCTAGGTCCCAAATTCCCTTTGCCCCTCAAAACACCATCAAGAGTGATTCCTGAGTGCAGAGCCAGGAGTACAGGACCTTGATCTCAGCCAGGTATGATGTTACCCTCCCTAAACCAACCAAACAAGCAACACTTTCAAATTAAAAATAAAGCTTTGTAAAATTTTAAATTAAGTAATACCGGTGAGCCAGTATAAAAATGGCCTAGAGAGAATAGAATTTGCATGCAGGTGGCCTGAGTGCCCTTCCCCCCCCCCCACATACCCCTAGTTCAGCCAGGAACAATCCCACAGCACAGAGCCAAGAGTGAATGAAAACAAATTAACAAAATCTATGCAAAAATCTGGTTAGCATGAGCCTGCATTTTCATGACACAAATCAATGAAAAATGATACCTATATTTTACAAAAAATGCCTGAACAAATTATATTGGAATAAAGCAAAGGTTCTCAATTTTTGTACTACAGCCCCAAACAGAAGGAAAATTACTTAGCTTTCCCCCTGGAAGTGCTCCCCAACTGCAACTAAGCACTATTATCTCCCTGGAGTATTACAGTAACCCCACTCAGAGAGAGGCATGGTGTCACCCACTTTGGGAACAGTAGAGACACAATAAAGTATAAACCCTTATTTTTTTTATCTTTAACATTATTTAGAAATTTTATAAGCTGTTAGTATTTTAATCATTTAAATACAAGGGTTGTGTGACTAGAAAACAATATGCTATCTCAGCCAAGCCTAAGGCTAGATCTAGAGGAAAGCATCAGTGGGTAGAGTGAGAACTGGAGAGAGGCAGTTCAAGCAGAGAAGCATAAATGGGACAGAGATAAACTAAGATAAGTTAGCACAAGTGTACTTGACTGATAAGAGTCAAGTTGAGTTATTCATGCCATGGAGACCGAGAATGCAAAGCAGAAGACTTTTTTCAGTTCTGTCCAAGAGAAAACTGAATGCAAGTCAAACACTCAAGGAAGAATTTAAGACTATTATAAAAGGGTGGTGGAAAAGAGAGAGAGAGAGAGAGAGAGAGAGAGAGAGAGAGAGAGAGAGAGAGAGAGAGAGAGAGAGAGAGAGAGAGAGAGAGAGTTACTGAATTGAAGTCTATTGAAGAGAAGTAAAAAATGATCTTAAATGATCAGTGTGCCAGTCTTACCCCATAAACACACATACATACAAACACACACACATGCACGCACACGCACACACACACACACACACTAAAAACAAAGACAAAAACAAAAAGTTATTTTTCTGTGCCTTCAGTATAGTCTGGGACATAGGATTCTATCTTCCTTCATGAATGTACCTTCAAAGTTGCTAAGAAAAACTTTACTGGGTTGTAAAAACTGTGGCAAGTATCATTTTTCAAAGGTGCACACAAACAAAGTACAAATAGGGTTAGGGCTTTGACTCAAGACATGAAGCATGATGATGTTTGGCTGAGGGCCTGGGTTTGATCCCTAGTATTTTGAGATACCTTCAGATTCCTCTTCATCCAGTAAGGTCCAGGTGACCTCTAAACTGGTATGACCTTCACTGCTGAGTCTGACTTCCCAACAACAATAAAATGTACAAAAATGAGTTTTCTTTCTTTTTTTTTTTTTTGATTTTTTTTTTTGTTTTTTGAGGGGGGGGTCACACCCATTGGCACTCAGGACTTACTCCTGGCTCTGTGCTCAGAAATCGCTCCTGGTAGGCTTGGGGGACCATATTGCATGCTGTGATTCGAATCACCACCTGTCCTGGATCATTTGCTTGCAAGACAAATGCCCTTCCGCTCTGCTATAGAGATGAGTTTTCTAAAGCAAATGATCTAAAATAACCTAAGAGATTATGATTAAAAATCTCTTCTGGTAGTCGAGGGAAATGTTAAGACTACTTTGCTTGTCTTCTTTTCCTTCTTTTGGAAGGGAGTTTGAGCTACACCTGGCAGTGTTCAGAGGTTACACCTAAATGCACTCAAGAATTACTCCTGGCAGGCTCGGGGGACCATGCCGAGAAATCAAACCTGGCCACAGGCAAGGCAAGCAATCTGCCCACTGTGCTATGACTCTGGCCCTTTGCTTGTCTTTTTAAATGCCCACTTCATCAATTGCAGTTCATGCTTTCAGAAGAAGAATTTGTTCATGCCTTTCACCACCTAAGGCATCTTGATAGAACAGTACCATAAATAAGACCCAAAATTATATTATAAAATAAAACACTATGGGTGTCCAGTAGCCAGAAGAACAAGATGAGGTAAACTCCATATCACAAATTTCCAAGGAAAAGAATTGCTTGGAATCAGTCAAACCAATATCCAAATAACTCAGTACTATAGCACACTGAGAGTTATTAAAAATTAAGACATGCTGGAGTCAAAGTAACTTTAACAAAGTCAAGCAATAAAGAAGCCCTTTCAGGAAAATACATTTTTCTTAAGAACCATCTTATTTGAACTGTATTTATTTGAATTTAAAACTTTCTACCTTGCAATATAGAAGCACATAGGCCAAAAATAATTCCAATGAGAGAAGACAAAAAGCAGAAGGCTTAAGACCATGGTTCTGAGTTCTGGATACAGGTAAGAGTACAGCAATAATATATAAGTAACAATAAAAATCTTAAGTAAAAAAAAAAGCAAGGGTGCATATAATACAGGCTTACTTATCTTTCAGGTAGATGGATGGAAAATTGCATACGTTGCAGTCATAACATAGAAAAGTTCTGTACCTAATGGATGAAAATAAGCTTTCAAATTCTAAAAGTAAGAGAGAATGAATCAAAGGGAAGAAAAGAAAAGAAATCTGATTTCAAGACATCACTCCTATTGCAAGGTAGCATAGTATATATACCAGGGAATCAGAACACAGTTCGAAGCATCTAAAAGCAAATACTTCCCTTTGAATCCCTGTTATTCTAGTGATGTTCAATTTCACAAATAACCAGATGAAAATGGAGCAGACATTGAGATCACAGAAGAAGGCAGGAAATCAAAGGCCATTATATGAAGAGGATAATCAGTACAGTGATTTCTTCAGAAGCTTGGGAAAAATGAGAGGTAGTAGCCATGTATTTGGTGCTCACTGTAATAAGAGAGCTGTAGAGAGCAGTAGCTCCACATATGCTCAAGGAGTAGGGGCGGGGTGAGGGTGAAAATGAAGGAAAGAGATAGAGAGAAAATTGCAATGAAGAATAGGAGTCAATCTTCCAGGGTCTCTTGTGTTTCTGCAGATCTTATAACCAGATCATCTTTGTTCTGTCCTTTTACTGTTGGGGAGCAAACAGCTCTGGAAAACAGATAACCAAGAACAGGTTTGTTTTATTCTGTTATAAAAACTAAAAGGCAGACTTTCTGCCTATTTAACATGCTTTCTCTTCCCTATGTTCAAGATTTCTCTGTTGGGATGCATCTACTATAGAACTGTGGCTCATTTTAGCCTGCAGGAAGTAGAATGGGGATAGCTGACACAAGAAAAATGCTTCTCTGACTACCATTAAGTTAGCCTGTCTTGAAAAAAAATAAGAAGAGAGAATATTATCTGAACAGAGAAAGGAATTAAAGCAGAATTGATGGAAAGAGTGATGAACAGAAAGTGCAACTGTGACAAAGACAAACACATGCAGCATATGTCCCTATATTTAGTTGTATTAAAAATTGATTAGAGATGCAAGATATACAATTGAGAACAAAAAAGAACAAGAAGTCACTATAAGGAAAACTCAGATGAGGAGAGAAAACACTGGATTCAATTAAACATGGAGATATACCAGTTTGGAAGATGGGTGGGCAGTGGCTTTGAGGAGAGGAAATAAGTCTTCTAGAGAGAGGGGAGGGTGTTTGATATGTTGTCTCTAAATGACACAGGAGTATCTACCTGAAAAGAACAAGAAAAGAGGAAGTAACTGTAAAAGCAATGGAGAGACACTGAGTAGAAAAAAAATAAATGCATTAATAGGCTTAAATATGAAACCAGGAGACATTCTTGTTTTGTAAAAAAAAAAAAAAAAAAAAAAAAGAAGGTATCCTGTGAATCCAAGATGGATTAGCAGGCCTGTGGACTGGAAAATGAGGAGGTTAGCAGAGAGCCACTGCCCGCAGCTCTGAGCCAGCAGCAATGCTTTGCAGAAAGGCAAGTGAGAGATGCTCAAGGAAGATGAAGGGAACTGTAAGAAGGCACAGAACTGTACTGAGTAAGAAGAGGTCAGAGTTACTTCTGAAAATGGTGCAAAGACTTCATATTCCAAGTTCAGGCCTCTTAGTCTTTTCTAGCTCAAAACTAGCAAGGCCTAACACTCAGATCCAACAAACCTGTGCCTTTTTTTTTCCTGAGGGCTCAGAAGCCTCCAAGAGAAATAAAGTGACATTAACTCTAGGATCTTGGTTTCCCCTCAGATTAAAAATACGAGGGAAATAGAAAGCCTGTCTAGAGCACAGGCAGGGGTTGGGTGGGGAGGAGGGAGATCTGGGACATTGGTGATGGGAATGTTGCACTGGTGATGGTGGTGTTCTTTACATGACTGAAACCCAAACACAATCATGTATGTAATAAAGTTGTTTAAATAAAAAATTAAAAAATACAAATATCTTTTAGCTTAAATATTTGTGATTATATTCTTGTATCTACTTTATGGCAATGTGTAACTCTGTCTAAAATTCTATAAATTTGGAGACAGATATAATAGTACAGGGGTTAAGGGCATGTAAACAACTGAAACCAGTTTGACCCATGATACCACATTGTAGTTTCCAAGCACTCTGGGGCACAGAGCCAGAAATAGACTTTGAACAAGAGTGAGTATGACTCACTAACCCCTAAAAATTTCTTCAAATTAACCAGGATATGCATTTAATTGATCCTGAATACTTGTTAATAAATAATTACTATTTCCGGTTTTGTCTCTGTGGTATATATAGATATACACTGAAGTATTTCTACCAAATTGTTTTCACAGAAGAAAACATCTTGCTTTTAATAGCTATGTCTTAGTAAGTATATATTTTACTCATATTTTTAATAAAAATACATATTTGGGCTAGAGAGATAGTATAAAGGCTTAGATAGTATAAAGTATAAAACTTGCTTGTAGCTAGAAGTTTGATCCCTGGCAACACATATGGTTCCCTGAGCTCACAACCAGGAGAAATCCCTGAGCACCAATGGAAAAAATAATATAGTTATGTTCCCAAAATTCAATATTCAACAAGTGCAAGTAGATCTCAAAAAAGTTATATAACAAAATTATTTATACTCATAAAAAATCAAAGATTTTTTGTACACTTCAACAATTAAAGATTAACTAGTACAGGAATGGTATGTAAACAAAATATATTTTTATATGAAAACAAATTATTGTTACAAGCAGTATTTACATTCCATTTATCAAAACATGATAATTTTCTTTATGAACAGATATTTTACTGAGTTTAGTTACTCTTAAGGATATTGGTTAAGGTTTTGTGCACTACATATAATAGTTGACAAATTTTCTTGTTAGTAAAATATTGACGCTTTTTAAATAATTTTATTGTGACCAAAGTGAATTACAAATCTTTCACAGTAATATTTAAGGTACATAGTGACAATGAATCAGGAGCATTACCCCCACCAGTGTTCTCCCTGCACCCCTATTCCCAGCATGCATCCCTCCATTGCCCCCGGACTGCTAATGTAACTAGTCGTCTCTTGTATAGCTTGTTGTAGGTTGGGTATTGATTCTGTTGTCAAGACTCTGGTTTTGAGTTTAAGTCTGATTATTTTTTATTTCCACTCAATGTTCATACAAAATTTTGGTCCTGGTAGTATCCATTTTTCCCCCTCAATTTATGGGGCAGAACAAGATGATTGAAGCTATGTGGTTTTGTTGGGGGGAAAAAAGGAAAGAAACTGGGAGGAGTCTATCTAGATGTTACAGATATCAATTTAAAAGAAGAAAGGGAAAATAAATAAAAACATAAAAATACAACAAACCACCACCAACAACAACAAAAATCAGAAACTACAAAAGAGCACAACAGCAACCAAATAATAACCACAAGAATGAAGAAAAGAAAAAGAAAGAAAAAAAAGGATTACTGGTGTAGCAAGGTTTTGTGCTTCTTCTTCTTCTTCTTCTTCTTCTTCTTCTTCTTCTTCTTCTTCTTCTTCTTCTTCTCCTCCTTCTTTTTCTTCTCTTCTTTTCTTCTTCTTCTTCTTTTCTTCTTCTTTTTCTTCCTCTTCTTTTGTTGCAAAAGCACAGTAAGTTTTGGGGAAATTAGAAAGGGAATTTCCTTGGCCTAAGAGATACAGGGTTTCCTCTGCCCTTAAAGTATACTGTTATGGGAACAACCACAGACTACTTTACATGCTCATTTTAACACCCAAAGGTCTTTTTATGGTGCCAGAAAACTTTCCACTCTATTGTGGATGATAAAATTAAGCCTCTGTAACTAGAGATAATGGTATTTACACAGGCCATAGGACAAAGACAAGAATAGACTCTTTCTTTACAGTTCTAGAAGTTCTGTTCCATCAGTGTTGTTGTAATCAGTCTTTTGTAATTTGTGGTCTTGATTTTTGCACAAATCATAGGATGAAGCCTAGGATAGAGTCTTTCAATATGGTTCCAGAAGTGCTGCTCAGTCACAGTTGTCAAAGTCAGACCTCTGGAATTAGGGTCTTTCTTATTGGTCCCAGGATAAGTTCTGATGAGTCATGATTGTCAAAGTCAGTCTTTTGTAATTAGCGATGGTGGTTTTTGCACAGATCAAAGGACGATGTGTCTTCTGTTTCATCTTAATGTAATTAGATAGGTAATTAGATAGGACAACTTGCTATTAGATCAAGTTATTGTAGTTTCCTCATTGTCAGGATGTCAGGCACAAGTTGGTGCCAGAGCAGTATTAGCAATTTACCAGGGGGAGTTTGGTTCCTGATGCTGTTGCTGAGAACTGTGATGGTTCTATGTCTGGGATCTAGGGTTCAAGATTGGACATTTGCTGTCTGATCACATGGATTCTAAATTGAATCCACATGACATATGTTCAGGGTAGAACCTGTAATATAAAATGTATGGGTTCTTATCCCTAGTAGATAAAAGCTTGTTTCTATACATAAAATTTTCCCTTTTTTTGTATGTCTTTGCAAAGGGGAATGGTGTCATATTATATTGCTGGTGCTTTTGGAGATAAGAATGATAGGCTCTATATTCTCTGTGCCCTGGTTTTGACCTGAGCTTTTATTCCAGACAAGATTTTTTTTGTAGGTTTTCATACTAAGCAGAACCAAAGCAGGTGAAGTTAAAGAAAAAATATATATAAGAAATAAATAAAAAAGAATTTAAAGAAGTAATTAAATAAAAAAGTGATGTAAGAGGCTACCTTACATTTGCGAGTAAACAGATTAAGAGGTATTATTATAGAGTTATTAAACATATAAAGGAAATATAGGCTTTCCCATTAAGTATTTTGAGATATTCTTGTGGGGGATAAAATCCAGGGCAGATTTTCATCACACACCATGGTCTTGTTGAGTTTGAGAAATGATTTTCAGCAGTAAGATATCAGGTAGTGTCCTTGAGCTGAGGGTTTCTGGAGTTGAATTGGTAGCAAGAAACTCCATATTTGCAGTGAGAGGTGAGAAGAAGGGCCACAAAGCATGAGTCAGCAGGAGAGTTGGTTGTAGTTTCTTGCCAGGGCACAAGATGTGGAGCTAAGAGAGTGTCCTTTCGCTTTGGGAGTTGGGTTGTGGTTTATTGGGGTAGGAGTTCGGTCTTGGTACCTAATGAGTTAAAAACTGAGAGTAAAGATGGTTAAATAAGAACAGATATCAGATAAGGATGGGGGGGTGAAAGAATAGAAGGATTTCTGAAGGGGGAAGGAGGGAGAATGTTTAACAGGGGCTATAACACTTTAGTCATGGATTATTTATATTTTAGGTTTGGCAATGAGAAAGGTGTACACTGTTTACAAACTCATGGTCACATAAAGACAGGCATTAGTCATCTATTCTTAAGTTGTTGTTGGAGGCCTGACTCTCATAGGATGGGTCTGAGCTCTTAAGAAACAATCGAATTAAGAAAAGATAAATAATTAGCTAAGATATAGATTAGGAGAGAAAGAAAGAGAAAACACAAGATAAAAAAAAAGAAAAGAAAATTAAGTAAATACATTAAAAATAAATTTATAAATTGCCTATGCAGGGGGAAAAAGAAAAAAGGAATAAAAGGCACAAAATAATCATTTTTACACACACACACACACACACACACACACACACACACACATATATATATTTATTGATTGATTGATTGATTGATATTTTGACATTCTTATTTTGGTGTAGATATTGAAGTTGATGTCTCCCTTTTATTTTATATTATTTTATCTTATCTTTCTCTTTGCACTCCGGCATGATTTGATTTCAGAACTGAGACTATTCTGTGGTGCTTCTCTTTATTGCTGTAGGGCTCACTGGATATTTAATTTGACATTTATTTTTGTATTGTTATGGTATTTCAATTACCTTTTTCATGTCCTCTCTCAAACTGAGGTTGATAGCCACTAGAAGGACTCCACCCATTTTTAGCATATTTTATTTTTTTAATTTTTTTCTTATTCTTTACCCCTTTCTATTGCTTTTATTTCTCTCAAACAAAACCACATAACTCGATTTATCTAGCTTAGCCTCTCAAATAGAGGGAGAAACAAGGAGGGCACCAGGACCAAACAGATGTATGATCACTGATAGTAAACTAGACGAAGAGGGGACCACCTACTCTAGTAGCCGGGGGGTGATGGTGGGGGATATGGGTTGCAGAAAGGGAACAGGGAAGGGGGAGGACAAATTTGGTGGTGGGTATTCCCCTGATTCAATGTTAATATGTACCTAAAATACTAATGTGAAAGATATGTAAGCCACTATGATCAAAAGAACAGTTAAAAAAATGAGCCAGCACATTGTAGAGTTTGAAGGTTTTCCAATTTCAAGGCTCATCATCACCGATGGAGGTAGACTTTGCAAAATAGAAGTTTTGGGGTTATACAACGGCTGGAGCATTTTAGGAGGAGGAGAGTTTTTATGTCTAGAGTACTAAGCAATGTGGTAATGAGGACTCTAATATGTGGCTACCCTATGTAGTTACGTCCACCTTATGTATCGTGGTCCCTTTCCTAAAGAGAAACTGACAGTGTGGGTTTTATTTAACATAAATTGAATTGATTATGATGATGATGATGATGATGATGAAGAAGAAGAAAGAAGATGGAAGAGGAAGAAGAAGAAAAAGAAGAAAGAAGGAAAGAGAAGAAGAAGAAGAAGAAGAAGAAGAAGAAGAAGAAGAAGAAGAAGAAGAAGAAGAAAGGAGAGAAGGAAATAAAAAGTAGGAAGAGAGAGAGAAAAAATAGTAATCTTCAAAAATGTATTCGATGAGTGGAATCTGAAACATAAGTCTGTGGTGCACCATTGACTGTTTCAGTGGTCTGAATGATCATATGCTTTAGGTCCTAAAAGAAGATATAAACAGAAGGAAATGGGTAAATTGGAGTATTTTAATAAGACATTGTCATAATGAGCACTATATATAATATTTAGTATAATTGAGCACTGAGGAATAACCAATGTGGACAAAGAAACTGAAAGGTTATTTTATATCTGGTAAAATTAAAGCATTAAAACAAATTGTTAGTAACCACTGCAGCTGGAGTCCCTGGCTTACATTAGAACATTATTATAGGCCTTTGTAGTTAGAGGTTGATTGCATACTTGTTCACTCTAAACTGCTGTTTTCATTGTTGCTTGTTTCTTTGTGGTATAATGGATAATCGAGGCTTTGTGTTGACCCCTTTCCACTTGATTTGAACACTTCTCCTCGTTATATGCTGAAACATATGATGTTTGGATTTTCTACCTTTTCGACCCTTGAATTTGTTTATGGAGTACTATATGTATATGGTATATAATCTAAATATCTCAAAGAAGTGCTATCATATTGTATTTATCCTTCTTCTGGCCTACTTTATATAACATAATATTTTCTAGATCCATTCATGTTGCTGCAAAATCCATGATTGTATATTTTCTAACTGCAATGTAGTATTCCATTGTATATAAGTACCACATATTCATGATACATTCATCTGTTGTTGGGCATCAAGGTTGGCTATTGTGCTGAGTGCTGAGATAAATAGTGGAGTACATACATGCTTTGGGAGGAATGTCGTTCTGTCTTGCAGATAGATACACAGGTGTTCAATTGCTGAGTCATATGGCAGCTCAATTTTGAGTTTATGAAGGAACTTTCAAACTGTATTTTATAGAAGTTGGACCAGGCAGCACTATTACCAGCAGTATATGGGAGTTTTTTTCTTACCACATCCCTGACCAAAGAATATGGTACTGTTATTTTTAAAATATTTTTATTTAAAACCTTGATTACAAACATGATTATGATTGGTTTTCATTCATGTAAAGAACACCCTCCATCACCAGTGCAATATTCCCATCCCCAATGTCCCAAATCTCCCTCCTCCTCACAAATCCCTGCCTGTACTAGAGACAGGCTTTCTACTTTTCTCATTCATTTTCGTTGTTAAGATAGTTCTCAATGTAGTTATTTATCTAACTACACTCATAACTATTGGTGGTGAGCTTCATGAAGTGAGCTAGAACTTCCATCTCTATTCTCTTTTGTCTCTGAAAATTATTGCAAAATGTCTTTCATTTTTCTTAAAACCAATAGATGAATGAGACTATTCTGTGTCTTTCTCTCTCCCTCTGACTTACTTCACTCAGCATAATAGATTTAATGTACATCCATGTATAGGAAAATTTCATGACTTCATATCTCCTGATGGCTACATAATATTCCATTGTGTATATGTACCAGTTTCTTTACCCATCCATCTGTTGAAGGGCATCTTGGTTGTTTCCAGACTCTTGCTATGGTAAATAGTACTGCAATGAATATAGGTGTAAGGAAGGGAATTTAGTATTGTATTTTTGTGTTCCTAGGGTACATCCATAGGAGTGGTATAGCTGGATAGTATGGGAGCTCTATTTCCAGTTTTTGGGGGAATCTCCATATCTCTTTCCATAAAGGTTGGACTAGACGGCATTCTCACCAGCAGTGGATAAGAGTTCCTTTCTCTCCACATCCCAGCCAACACTGCTTGTCTCATTCTTTGTGATGTGTGCCAATCTCTATGGAGTAAGGTGGTACCTCATAGATATCTTGATTTGCATCTCTCTGATGATTAGTGATGTGGAGCATATTTTTCATGTGCCTTTTGGCCATTTGGATTTCTTTTTTTCTTCCATTTTTCCCTCTCTTTTATTTTTTCCTTTATTTAAACATCTTGATTACATATATGATTGTGATTAGGTTTCAGTCATGTAAAGAACACCCCCTTCACCAGTGCAACACTCCCACAACCAATGTCCCCAATCTCCCTCCATCCCACCCCACCCCCACCTGTACTCCAGACAGGCTTTCCAGTTCCCTCATTCATTCACATTATGGTAGTTCTCTGTGTAGTTATTTCGATAGCTACACTCACCACTCTTTGTGGTGAGCTTCATGAAGTGAGCTGGAAGTTCCAGCCCTCCTCTCATTGTCTCTGAGGATTGTTACAAAAATGGCTTTTATTTTGCTTAAAACCCATAGATGAGTGAGACTATTCTGCATCTCTCTCTCTCCCTCTGACTTATTTCACTCAGCCTGATAGATTCCATGTACATCCATGTATAGGAAAATTTCATGACTTCATCTCTTTTGATGGCTGCATAATTTTTGTCAAATTGTCTATCCATTTTTTCTCCCCTTTTTGACAGGATTAGATGTTTTTTTCTTGTAAAGTTCTGGCAGTGCCTTTTATATTTGGGATATTAGCCCCTTATCTGATGGGTATTGGGTGAATAGTTTCTCCCACTCAGTGGGTGGCTCTTTGTATTCTGGGCACTATTTCCTTTGAGGTGCAGAAGCGTCTCAGCTTAATATATACTTATCTGTTAATCTCTGCTTCCACTTGTTTAGAGAGTGCAGTTTCCTCTTTGAACATGCCTTCAGTCTCAATGTCCTGGAGAGTTTTAGCTACATATTGTTCTATATACCTTATGGTATCAGGTCTGCTATCAAGGTCTCTAATCCATTTGGATTTTACCTTCATACATGATGTTAGCTGGGGGTATAAGTTCAATTTTTTGCAAGTGGGTAGCCAGCTGTGTCAACACCATTTGTTGAAGAGGCTTTCCTTGATCCATTTAGGAATTCTGGCTCCTTTGTCAAAAATTAGGGGATTGTGTGTCTGGGTAATATTCCCTGAGTACTCAAGCCTATTACACTGATCAGGAAAATGTCTTTATTCCAATACCATGCTGTTTTGATAATTATTGCTTTGTAATACAGTTTAATGTTTGGAAAAGTAATGCCTCCTATATTCTTTTCCCCAAGGATTGCATTAGTTACTCGAGAGTGTTTATTGTTCTGAATAAATTTTAAAAGTGTTTGATCTACTTCTTTGTAGAATGTCATGGGTGTCGTTAGAGTGATTGCATTAAATCTGTACAATACTTTGGGGAGTCTTGCCATTTAATGATGTTAATACTGCCAATCCATGAGCAGGGTATTTATTTCCATTTCTGTGTGTCCTCTCTTATTTCCTGGAGCAGGGTTTTATAATTTTCCTTGAATAGGTCCTTCACGTCTTTGGTCAAGTTGACTACAAGATATTTGAGTTTGTGTGGCACTAATATGAATGGGTTATTTTTTCTTAATGTCCATTTCTTCCCTATCATTATTTATGTATAAAAAGGCCATTGATTTCTTGGGTTATTTTGTACCCTTCCACATTGCTACATGAATCTATTATTTCTAAACTTTTTGGTAGAGTCTTTAGGGTTTTCTAAGTAGAGTATCATGTCATCTGCAAACAGTGAGAGCTTGACTTCTTTCTTTCCTCTGTGTATGCCCTTGATATCTTTTTCTTGCCTAATTGCAGTACTATGTTAAAGAGGACTGGTGAAAGCAGACAGCGTTGTCTTGAACCAGAATTTAGAGGGAAGGTGTAGGTGTAACTACCTGAGACCCACCCATTTCTGGGAGGGGTCTTGGGAACCAGATATTATGTGTGACCTTACCTGCAAGACCCCACCCATTCCTGGGAGGGGTCTTGGAAAAGTTAGATAAGCCTTGGACCGAGGGGATTCGGGCCCTTTCTGCACTGCTGGGCGCTCTGGCTTTTGGGTCTCTGCGTTCTGGTCTTTGACCAGCATGGAGCCCAAAGGGAAGATGGATAAAAGGAGTAAAGATGCAGGGCTAGCGAAGAAAGGCTGTGCTTGAAAAGTTATGATAGAGACCACACATGTGGTGAATAGGGTATGAATAAAGCTGATGCTTCCTAATGCCTGCTTGTGAGTGAGTTTGATTTCGCCTTTCACCTGGGCCTGGGACTCGCCGGCTGGATGCGGGTTGCAGAGCCACGTGGCCTGGGGTGGCAGAGAGAAATCCTTCACCATCCATTGCCATCCAGCCCCATCCTTAATTATTTAATGCAACAGGAAGGCATTTAGTTTTTCTCCATTGAGAATAATATTCTTTATTGGCTTCTGGTAGATGGCCTTGACTATATTGAGAAAGGTTCCTTTCATTCTCATCTTGCTGAGAGTTTTTTTTTTATTAATTATTTTTTTTATTATTTTAATTATGACAACAAAGATGCAAAGAAAGAGGACAGGGTAAAGTTACAGTGGAAGCCCAATCACCCATAAACAGGATTCTCAGTAGTTCCATCGATGATATCCCAGCCTTGAACTTTCAGCCAAAGAACATTAAGAAAAACAAAACTGAACCCATGTACAATACAATTACTTTGTCCCTCAAATCCCCAGTTGTAGTACATATTGTTTCTTAGCAGCACACCATATAATCTAAAGATAATAGACTTATGTAACTCTTTAAACATTGAGGGCAAAGTACATTTATCTAGTTCCATGCACATGCTTACTAGTTTAAGTTAACCTCAAAAGTTTTAATGGGTTGTTTTTCTTAAGGATTGGAGTCAAGAGAACATAGTAAAAAACGATATTAAAGTGGCATTTGTTTGCATAGGCCCACCAAAACATAAGGGACATGGAAAGACAAATTATGGTCTAAATACATGGAGACCCTACCCCTGAAGTTTCCTGGCACAGGACTGACTCTAGGCTCCAGGCAAACTAGTTTGTCCAATTCAAGTCATAGTCTGTAGTGGCAATACACCTCCATTCCTCACATAGTCTCTGTCGTTGGTATCATTCTTCTGTATTAAAGATCCTGGAGTCTGCATATCCCATATTGCAGTCAGGATGGTGCAGAGCATCCTCTCGTTTCACCTCACACTTAAGGGGCAATAGAGAGAACCATGTCCTGTAGAGCAGGTCATCGTTGTTGTCATGTCTTCTCGCAGGTCATTGTTGTTGTCACGTCTTCTCAGTGTAAACGAAAGTGTCTTATTAGGAGGTCGATGTCACACCCTCGGTAGTGTCTTTCCTGGTAGAGGACTGCTTCCAACTGTTGCTATAAAGGACCTTGGATGTTTCGTAGATAGCTTGCCTGGTTCCAGCGTGAATGGAGAATGCCCATTCAACTGAGGCCTATGCCAGGTCATTATATCAATATTCAGGGTGTAAGGTACATTGTAATGAGATTTATTAGATAATAACTAATCTGTATGTATAGTGTTTTCCCATTTTAATGTGTCTATGCAAACAAGGATCAATGCCACGAAGCGTTATTGGTGCATCTGGAGGCAATAGGAACAAGACCAGCAATTTCCATAACATAGTTCAATCATAGGCATCAAACTGAGGGACAGTTCCACCACAATCCTTACTGAACAGCTTACAAAGAAAAGACAAGATGAAAAGTGGATAGAAACATCATGGTAGAAGAATATATAGAGAGTTACAGCAGTTAAAGAAAATAACCATAAAATATTCAAAAGATATATGTGTTCAATATGTGTTCGATTTGTGTCCTTCTAAATAGTTCTGGGATTTGTAAGATCTACTGTATGTCTTTGGTCAGAGATTGAAGCTGTGTGTTACTGAAGTTAAGAAGGGTAAATCTGGGGTACTGATGGTTGGGAGGAGCATATGATCGCAAGGGGGCGCTAGCCCCCGCGCGGTTTCAAAATGTAGACTGGTATGAAATTGCCAGTGATAGCCTGAGTATAGCTGAGAAATTATTTGCCTCCCCCCAGATCAAACTACACCCCCTGATCCACCCTCTAGAGCCGGCCTGGGAGTGGGGAAAACCCAGGGTGCCCCATGAGCTCCTCCCAGAAACCCACCTGGAGATCCGGAGGAAAGGGGGAGAGGGGGTTCGGGTGACCCAGGTCCGGGCCCCCCACCCTAGGCCAGGCCAAAAGGCCGCTGGCACATACGGAGGTCTGCCAGCTGCCCGCCCGTGATGCTAAAAATCCAGCTCCAGGAAGGGAGAGAGACCCTCCCAAGCCCGAAGGACAGGGATTTAAGCCCAACCTAGGCCGGTCCCCAGACCCGGCCTGGGAGTGGGGAAAACCCAGGGTGCCCCATGAGCTCCTCCCAGAAACCCACCTGGAGATCCGGAGGAAAGGGGGAGAGGGGGTTCGGGTGACCCAGGTCCGGGCCCCCCACCCTAGGCCAGGCCAAAAGGCCGCTGGCACATACGGAGGTCTGCCAGCTGCCCGCCCGTGCTGCTAAAAATCCAGCTCCAGGAAGGGAGAGAGACCCTCCCAAGCCCGAAGGACAGGGATTTAAGCCCAACCTAGGCCGGTCCCCAGACCCGGCCTGGGAGTGGGGAAAACCCAGGGTGCCCCATGAGCTCCTCCCAGAAACCCACCTGGAGATCCGGAGGAAAGGGGGAGAGGGGGTTCGGGTGACCCAGGTCCGGGCCCCCCACCCTAGGCCAGGCCAAAAGGCCACTGGCACATACGGAGGTCTGCCAGCTGCCCGCCCGTGCTGCTAAAAATCCAGCTCCAGGAAGGGAGGGAGACCCTCCCAAGCCCGAAGGACAGGAATTTAAGCCCAACCTAGGCCGGTCCCAGACCCAGCCTGGGAGTTGGGAAAACCCAGGGTGCCCCATGAGCTCCTCCCAGAAACCCACCTGGAGATCCGGAGGAAATGGGGAGAGGGGGTTCGGGTGACCCAGGTCCGGGCCCCCCACCCTAGGCCAGGCCAAAAGGCTGCTGGCACATACGGAGGTCTGCCAGCTGCCCGCCCGTGCTGCTAAAAATCCAGCTCCAGGAAGGGAGAGAGACCCTCCCAAGCCCGAAGGACAGGGATTTAAGCCCAACCTAGGCCGGTCCCCAGACCCGGCCTGGGAGTGGGGAAAACCCAGGGTGCCCCATGAGCTCCTCCCAGAAACCCACCTGGAGATCCAGAGGAAAGGGGGAGAGGGGGTTCGGGTGACCCAGGTCCGGGCCCCCCACCCTAGGCCAGGCCAAAAGGCCGCTGGCACATACGGAGGTCTGCCAGCTGCCCGTCCCTTGCTGAGAGTTTTGATCAAGAATGAGTGTTGGACCTTATCAAATGCTTTCTCTGTGTCTATTGATATGATCATGTGATTTTTATTTTTCTTGTTGTTGATGTTGTGTATTATGTTGATAGATTTACAGATGTTAAACCATCCTTGTATTCCTGAGATGAAACCTACTTAATTGTAGTGAATGATCTTCTTGATGAGGCATTGGATCCTGTTTGCCAGAGTTTTGTTGAGGATCTTTGCATCTGAGTTTATCGGAATATTGGTCTGTAATTTTCTTTTTTGGCAGCATTTCTGTCTGGTTTGGGTATGAAGGTGACGTTGGCTTCATAAAAGCTGCTGGGAAGTGTTCCTGTTTTTCAATTTTATTAAAGAATCTGGCTAGGATTGGTAGTAGTTCCTATTGAAATGTTTAAAAGAATTCATTATTAATTTCATCTGGGCCTGGGGTTTTTTTTGGGGGGGGACAGACATGTGATTACCATTGTAATTTCCTCAATAGTAATGAGGGTGTTTAGATATGCTACATCCTCCTTACTGAATTGTGGAAGGATACAAGAGTCCAAGAATTTATCCATTTTTTTCAGGTTCTCATGTTTATTGGCATAGAGTTTCTCAAAGTAGTCTCTGGTTACTCTTTGAATTTCTGCAATATCTGTAGTGATCTCCCCCTTTTCATTTCTAATATGGGTTATTGAGTTTCTCTTTCTTTGTGAGTTTTGCCAATGGTCTTGTTTATTTTTTTCAAAAAATCAACTTCAACTTTCATTAATCTTTCAGATTGTTTTTTTTTGGTTTTCACTTCATTGATCTCTTCTTTCAGATTTGTTATTCCTCTGTCTCCCTATTTTTGATTCCTTTTGTTGATCATTTTCTAATTTTATAAGCTGTTTTATTAAGCTATTCAGGTATGGCCCTTCTTCTTTCCTGATGTGTGCTTGCAAAGCTATCAATTTTTCTCTCAGGACTGCTTTTGCTGTGTCACATATATTCTGATAGTTTGTGTCTTCATTGTCATTTGTTTCCAGAAAAGTTTTGATTTTCTCTTTAATTTAATTTTGTACCAAAGGGTTTTTCAGTAGCAGGTTGTTTAATTTCCAGTTGTACACGTTCTTCTTCTGTGTCCCTGTGTAGTTCACATCTAATTTCAGAGCCTTGTGATCAACAAAGGTAGCCTGCAAAATTTCTATCATCTTGATGTTATGGAGGTATGTTTTATGTGCCAGCATGTGGTTTATCCTGAAGAATGATCCATGTACATTGGAGAAGAATGTATATCCAGTTTTCTGGGGAAGGAGTGTCCTACACATATCTACTAGTCCTCTTTCTTTCAATTTTCTTCTCAGGGCTAGTATATTTTTTAGGGTTTCAGTTTGGTTGATCTATCAAGTGTTGACAGGCCATTTTGAGGTTTCCCACAATTTTTGTGTTATTATTGATGTCTTCTTTCAAATTTGTCAATAATTGCATTAGATAATTTGATGGTCTCTCATTGGCTGTGTTTATGTTTAGAAATGTGATTTCTTTTTGTTGCAAATATGCTTTGATTAGTACGAAGTGTCCATCTTTGTCCCTTACAACTTATCTGAGTTGGTATTTTCAGATATTAATATGGCCACCTCATCTTTTTTAAGAGTGTTATTTGCTTGGATGATTTTTCTCCAGCCTTTGATTTTGAGTCTATGTTTGCTCTGACTATTCAGAAGTGTTTCTTGAAGGCAGAAGAAAGTTGGGTTCATCTTTTTGATCCATTTAGCCACTTTGTGTCTCTTAATTGGTGCATTTAGTCCATTGACATTGAGGGAGATGATTGTCATAGGATTTAATGTCATCTTTGTGTATAAGTTTTGTGTGTTTGTTGGTCTCTCTTGTCTTAAATTAGACCTTTCAGTTTTTCCTTTCAGGCTGCTTTTGCATCTGTGAAGTTTTTGAATTGCTGTTTTGTTCTGTTATTTTTGATATGTGCCATTGATACTGTTGTAAGTTGGTACCTCATTGTTGTCTTGATTTGGATTCCCCTAATGATGAGTAATGGTGAACATATTTTTATGTATCTATTGGCTATCTGTCAGTGTTCCTTAGAAAAGTGTCTATTCATTTCTTCTCCCCATTTGTCTATGGTTTTATAAGGTTTTGTGGAGCAAATCTTTCTGAGTGCATTTCATATCCTAGATATGAACCCTTTATCTGATGTGCTGAGTGCGAAAAATGTTTTCACATTATGTTATCTGTCTTCTAGTTTTAACTATTGTTTCTTTTGCATATAGAAACTTTTTAATTTGATGTAGTCCTATTTATTTAGGTCTGATGCTATTACTCTTGCCATTGGCATTCCACCATCAAAGATTTTTTTGAGATATAAGTCTTGAAGAGTTCTGCCTATCTTCTCCTCAATGAACTTTATAGATTTGGGTCTGATTTCACCGTCTTTAATCCACTTTGAGTCAATTTTTGTGTAGGGTGGGAGGTATGGATCAATCTTTAGTTTCTTATAGATGGTTATCCAGTTATCCAACACCATTTGAAGAAGAGACTGTCTTAGTTCCAATTCAGGTTCTTGGCATTTTTTTTTCAAATATTACTTGAGCATATGTTTGGGAGTGTTGTGTATGTAAACATTTTTATGGGATTATTATGTTACTGACCCTACCCTGATCGGTGATTGTGCCCTACCCTAGGGTGTGAACTGGCATTCTGCTCCCACCCTAGGGTGGTACCTAATTCTGCTCCTACCATCGGGTGGTATATGATCCCACCATTGGGTTGTACCTGATTCTGGGGCATAAAAACAAGGGTCTGTCGAAGATGAGAAGCAGAATGCCAGGTCACATCCTAGGGTAGGGCACAATCACCAATCAGGGTAGGGTCAGTAACATAATAATCCCATAAAAATGTTTACATACACAATAGGGAGTATATCTCTGAATATTCTAACCCACTGTTCTGAGACACTGTCTTTGTTCACTATGGTTTTTAATAAAAGGCAAAGAAATGCCACCCAGTTTTTCAGTGTAGATTTGGATAACCGAGATCTTTTGTGGTTTTATATGAACTTTATAATTGATTGTTCTAATTCTGTAAAAATGATGTCTGAATGAGAAATGGCAACACTTGGTCTAAGAGCAGGTTATCTTTTTGTTTTGTTTTTGTTTTTTCCTTTTTTTCTTTATTTAAACATCTTGATTACATAAATGATTGTGATTAGGTTTCAGTCATGTAAAGAACACCCCCTTCACCAGTGCAACATTCCCACCACCAATGTCCCAAGTCTCCATCCATCCCACCCCACCCCAACCTGTACTCCAGACAAGCCTTCCAGTTCCCTCATTCATTCACATGATTATGGTAGTTCTCTGTGTAGTTATTTCTATAACTGCACTCACCACTCTTTGTGGTGAGCTTCATGAAGTGAGCTGGAAGTTCCAGCCCTCCTCTCATAGTCTCTGAGGAGTATTGCAAAAATGACTTTTATTTTTCTTAAAACCCATAGATTAGTGAGACTATTCTGCGTCTCTCTCCCTCTGACTTTTTTCACTCAGCATGATAGATTCCATGTACATCCATGTATCGGAAAATTTTATGACTTCATCTCTCCTGATGGCTGCAATATATTCCATTGTGTATATGTACCACAGTTTCTTTAGCCATTCGTCTATTGAAGGGCATCTTGGTTGTTTCCAGAGCCTGGCTATTGTGAATAGTGCTGCAATAAATATAGGTGTGAGAAAGGGGTTTTTGTATTGTATTCTTGTGTTCTTAGGGTATATCTCTAGGAGTGGAATAGCTGGGTCGAATGGGAGCTCAATTTCCAGGTTTTGGAGGAATCTCCATATTGCTTTCCATAGAGGTTGGACTAGACGGCATTCCCACCAGCAGTGGATAAGAGTTCCTTTCTCTCCACATCCCGCCAGCACTGATTGTTCCCATGTTGTTTCCTAGGTGCTCGATGTTTTTAGATACTATTTTAAATGAGATCGACTCCTTTATGTCTTTCTCTTCTGCTTTGTTAATTGTAAACAGGAATTCTACTCTCTTTTGTGTAATGATTTTGTAGACAGCCACTTTTCTGTACTGGCTTATTGTTTCTTGGAGTTTTTTAGTGGATTCTTTAGGGTTTTCTATGTAAATAATCATAGCATCTTCAAAAAGAGATAGTTTGACTTCCTTTTTCTTATCTGGATTCCTTCAATTTCCTTCTCTTGTCTGATTGCTATTGCTAGAACTTCTAAAACTATGTTGAATAAGAGTGGACAAAGTGGGCAGTTTTTTCTTAGTTCCTAAGGATAACGTTGGCTGTAGGCTTTTTATAGATAGCTGTAACTACCTTGAGGAAGATTCCTACCAACCCTATTTTGCTGTCTTTTCAGCATTAATGAGTATTGGATTTTGTCAAATGCCTTCTCTGTATCAATTGATATGATCATGTGATTTTTGTCTGTCTTTTTGTTGATGTGATGTATGATGGTGATTTGCATATATTGAACCATCCTTGTATCCCTAGGATGAAACCCACTTGATCATCGAGTATAATAGTTTTTATATATTGTTGGATTCAGTTTGCTAAGATTTTGTTGAGGATTTTTGCATCTATGATCACTAGTGAGATTGGTGGTGTCTTTGCCATATTTGGTAATAAGTGTAATATTAGCCTCCTAAAATGAGTTAAGTAGAATTCCTGTCTTTTTAAAGCTTTGGAAAAACCTGAGGATCAATGGTAGTAATTCTTGGAACTTTTGATAGAAATTACCTGTAAGCCATCTGGTCCTGAACTTTTTGTTCTTGGGAAGTTTTTAAATTAATATATCAATTTTCTTAGATGTGATTGGCCTGTTTAGACTTTTTACATCCTCCTTATCAAGTCTTGGGAGATGATACTTTTCCAGAAATCTGTCAGTTTCTTTTTGGTTTTCTCACCTAACTGAGTACAGTTGTTCATAATAAGCCCTCATGATGTCTTGGATTTCTTGGTGTTCTGCTGTAATATCTTCCATTTCATTTGTGATCCTATTTATTTGGGTATTTTCCTTTTTATTGTGAGTTTTCCCTGTGGTTCGTCTATCTGTTTATTCTTTAAAAAAAAAAACTGGTCTCAGGAGACCAAATCCTGGTCTCATTGATTTTTTTGGTGGGGGGGGCGGTATTGTTTTCTTTGTTTCTATGTTGTTTATTTCTGCTCTGGTTTTTATTATTTCTTGTCTTCTGGCTCTGTTTGGGTTTCTTTGCTCCTTAATTTGACCCTTTAAACTATTGATTTTGCCATTTTCCTCTTTCCTAAAATAGGCCTGTATTGCTATGAGTTTCCCCCTAATTACTGCTTTTTCAGTGTCCCGCAGATTTTTGACAATTTGTCTCTTCATTATCATTCATCTCAAGGAATCTTTTCATTTCTTCCTTGATTTTTCTCTTTAATCCAGCTGTTGTTGAGTAGCATGTTGTTTAATCTCCAGGTGTTGGATTTTCTCCACAACTTATTTTTACAGTCAGTCTTTACCTGTTTCATAGTGATTGGATAGAGTGATTCTAATAATCCTTATATTTGTGACTTTGTGTAAATTAGATTTATACCCTAAGGCACGGTCTATTCTAGAGAAGGTTCCAGGTGCACTTGAGAAGAGTGTGTATTCTGCTTTCTTGGGGTAAAAGGCCCGCTATTAGTCCATTAGTTCTATTTCTTCTGATTTCTCCTTTAGGGCTTTTATGTCTTTGCTAGTTTTCTGCCTGGTGGATCTGGTGATAGTGGATTATTGAAATATTCTATTATCACATTTACTTCCATATGTTTCTCTAGATTTGTGAGCAAATGTCTTACATATTTTTCTGGCTCTATTGTTGGTCCATAAATATTGATCAGAGTTAGTACTGCTTAGTCTAATGTTTCCCTGATCAGAAAGTCAGTGGTGACCCTCTTTGTCTCTGAGAACTTTCTTGAGGTTGAATTGATATAAGAATGGCTGTCCCAGATTTTTTTTGCTTTTTTCCATTGGCTTGAACAATTCATTTCAATTCTTTTATTCTAATCCTGTGTTTATCCTGTTCTTTTAGGTGTGTTTCTTGCAGGCAGCAGATATCTGGTTTTTGTTTTCTGATCCAACCTTTTACTCTATGTCTTTTAATGGGAGAATTTAGTTCATTGTCATTTAAGTAAATTATTGACAGAGAGGTTGTCATGCTATTGTATTGTGTAAAGTGGTTGTTGTTACAGTATTGTGTAAAACATCTTTGAATAAATTATTTAGATTCAGTTTGGTTAGCACAAATATTGTGAGTTTTTTTTTGACTGAGAGTGTTTTTAATCATTCCTCCCATATGAATGAGAGTTTTGCTGGATAGTGGACTCTAGGTTGAAGTTTCTTTCATTCAGTAGTTTAAATCTGTCATTTATCTGTCTTCTTGCTTGAATTGTTTTAAATGGGAGGTCTGGTTTGATTCTTTATTCCTTCCTTTGTACTTGAGGTTTTTTTCTCCCTTATTGCTTTAATGAATTTATATTTCTTTTTTTTGTCAATTGAATTAGTATATGCCTTGATGTTGGCCTTTTAGGGTCTATTTTATTGGGTACTCTTTGCTTCCTGAATTTGTACAGGTGTTTCTTTCCAGGGGGGTGGAAAAATTCTCTGCTATTATTTCCCTCACTACTTCTTCTTCTTTCCCTTTTTCCTTCCCTTCTGGTATTCCTATTATTCATAGGTTATTTCTTTTGTTTTGTTCATTAAGTACCTAACTTTTTCTTCCAATGTTTTTCTCTTGCTTTCTTATTGACTTCTTTGTTATTGTTGGTTTGTAGTTTTTCTTCAAGTTCTTTGATGCATTCTTCTAACTGTGAAATTCTGCTAATATGGTTTGCTAAAGTGTTTTTTACTTTCCCTTAGTTTTATTTGTATGTATTCTTTCATCTTCTGTAAAAGTTCTTCTTTGAGTTGTTTGAATTGTTCATCAATATATTTCTTGAATTCTCTGGCTAGAGATTCCTAGATTTCTATTGCTAAGACATTCATTGTTACTTTTAGGTTCTCACCTATTGAGCTCGTGCATTTTGGTAACTTGTAAACTTGTTAGGATTTTTCTCCATTTCCAGCTGCTAGTGTCTTCCTTAGTTTATACATATTTCTTTACATTTGGTGGTTTTGAATATTGAATTTTAGAGTTGTTTAATAAAGTGGTCTGCTGTACTGATTGTATTAGAAGTCATTAAAGTATATTCTATTTTGAGTTTATTTTTCTAACCAGTTGAGCTTGTCTAAGTATGATAGAGCTATTATAAGCTATTTCAGTGTTTTGTTATCCTCTTTTATGGGCTGTGGATTATCTGAGAAAAATAAATGTTAGGTCTGAGCTGACTAGACCTGTATGATATAACTTAGACTATCTTCACGCAGACGCAAGTCCAGTGGAAAGGGGCAGGCACTCCCCAACCTAGCTGGGTTCCCAGCAGTTGGGCTGAATGTCCAAGCAGTTTGCAGATCCGGTTGAAAGGCAAGATTACTGACTCTTGGTTAGTTATGCCTAGTTGCAAAGCAACTCATTTTCAGGGACAAACCTCTAAATGGCAGTCTCACATTTCCTCACCATCTGGTTCCATGTCTCCCTAATATCATGTGTATTAGATTTCTATGATTTGAACTCCTTTAAGAGTTAAGTTTCTGTGTCATGGGAATCCATTCACTATTGCCAACTTGCACCAAATACCATGGACTTGGCATATATTTGTTGATCTTGCTATTACAATAATTGCTTCTCAGAGATTTCTTTTTTGAGTAAGGGTCACCTCTGACCCCAATTGCTTTGGATCACAATAATCCAAGCTATGTGGCCACCTCTCCTAACATCAACACCTAAATGTTTCAAACCTTTTGTGCTTCGTGGTCTTCCTGACAGACCTTTTATCTGCACCCTTTCCTTACATAGTCATCTCTGCTGGTGTATTCTTTTTTTTACTTCTCATGATATTCTTGTGCCAATCTGCCTATCTCTTACACACACTTTAACCCCTTTCTGCTATTTTCCAACATGCCACACAGCATTTTATTCTCAATTGCTGTGGACCAGTATTTTCTACAGATTTCTCAGAATATATATATATGAATGAGTTTTTCTAATTTCTTTTAGTCCTTATTAAAAAATATAATTCTCAGGTGAAATAACCCCAATCAATTAAACCTTGCTGTTTTAATTCTATGCCAGTTCTATTGTTTCTCCACTAAGATGTTACTAAGACTCTAGAAACCAAGAACATCTAAATATGACCTACTTAAAATACTAAGGAGACCCCAAATGCAAACAGCAAAGTGGATACTGTATACAAAGATATAGAGAAAATCACCAGAGTCAGGGACCAAACAAGATTTATTGTCGGGTCTCAGGGGATCAAGAGCCCATTATCAAGAGCTTGAGTGCTGGCTGATCAATCAAATCAATAGCCCAGCTTCTGAAATCAACTTTCTGGTTTAGAGAGTAGATTAAGTGTCACAAAGTCCAGAGAGTCTCCAGCTTGAAGGCAGCAAAGACAATGGAAAAACTGGTTGACAAGAGCTGAGTTCAAGCTGCAGAAATGGTACCTCATCCCTGATACCAACCAGGAGATAAAGAAAAGAGCCAGCTGTGATCAGGGATTTCTCCTGGTAGTGCTCAGGGATGATACTCAGTGTAGAGTTGACATATGCAAGGACTTTAACCTCTGTAGTATATCTCTTTCTCCATATTCTTTCTGTAACTCAATTGTTATAACATCAATCACAGTTCATGCTAAATTTTCACAATAAAATATAAAATAAATTAATAAATGGAAGTAAAAAAGAAGAGAGCCAGAACTTCAGGAGGCTGAAGAGGTAATGTGACAAAGAGTTAAACTCTGAACTTTGGTACTAATTATCTCAAAGGTACTTATTTTGACTGAAAAAAAATTCTAAACTAGAATTTAATGACATAGTTAATCCTCATTATTGTTTATCTCTCACAAGGGAAATGGGGGCTTATATGCCATATGATATTCTATGCTGTACATAAAGAAAATGCAAAGTCCTGCTGTTTCATATTTATTAATACTCTCATTTCCCTAAATAGCTGTTTCTTACATTCTTTTGTGATAATATGAGAGAAGTTAGCTAACTTGGATAAAGTTTCCCAATTCTCCAATATCCATTCCAATCACTTTTCACTTATAAAAACACAGTCTGGGGGATAAACTCCATATCCCAGAACATACATTAATGTAGAAATCCATTCACTGACAGTTTGAGAAACCCAGACTAATCAGTGAAAGTTTCCCATTACTAAATTATTAAGGGAGCAAAAAAGATAGTACATTCGGTAGGGTTGCTTACATTGCACAGGGACCACCTGGGCTTGATTTTTGGTATCTCAGATTGTTACCTGAACACTACTAGAAATAAGTCCTGAGTAGAGAGCCAGGAGTAGCCCCTAAGCATTGCTGGATGTGGCCCAAAAAGTAAAAACAAAATCAGGGGATTTTAGGTTTTATTCTATGAATTCAAAGAAGATTTCTACACAAAAAGACATGAATCCTTTTGATTTATGATAAACATTTACAACTTCAAGAAGGGCCTGGAAAAAATTCATGTTTCTTGTAGGCTGAAGAGAGGAGAATATGTGTCCTTCACCATATAATTGAGCTGCTGCATCCAGCAAACTTAATTAATGCACACATCACTTCTGATCTGATGTTTACTTAATGTTTATTTAAGCCAGTTTATATACAGCATGTTGCTATTGAAAGACAAATGCATCCCAAATGGTTTATCAACACAAAAAAACTAATTGTTATGTTCATGCCAGTAGTTCTTCTCATTCTTCCAGATGTAATTACTACATTTTATTTTTTTTTTAACATTTTAAGCACTCTGTTTTTTATGATAGATTTTATGCCTAAATTCTTTCATCACTACAGCCTCCACTATTGTCCCAGTGTTGCCCACTCCACCTTGCTACTCGAAGGTAAACTTCCTCTTGAAGATCAGTTCTCCTTTGGACATGTCTTATTCCCCTTTGTTTCTTTATAGCTGACATCTGAGGAAGTATCTATCTCTCTCTTCTTATTACTTACTTGACTTAGCATGATGCTTTCTAGATCCATTCATTCTTCAGTAATAGTTTTTGGACATTTGGATTGTTTCCATATTTTGCCTAATTTGAATAGTGCTGTAATGAACATAAGGGTGCAAAATGTCTTTCTTGAAGAGTTTTGGGGAAGATACCAAAATAATATTTATTGGTCATATTGAATTTCAATATCTATGTGTTGGAGTTTAATTTTGAGAAGTGTCCATATTGTTTTCCAAAAATGCTAGACCAAATGACATTCTAGCAGTAAAAGAGGGTCCTTCTTCCCAACATCCATGCCAACAGTGGTTGGAATTTTTTGTGCTATTTTCCAGTCTCACTGGATTTTCTTTATTTGAATTGATTTATCTTGATGATAAATGTTACAAAGATATTTTTATATGCTTTTTGGTATATCTTCTTTAAGAAAATTTCTGCCTCCTTTTCAAAAATTTTGGGCTACACTTGTGCTCATGGTTTTAGAGCATGTTTCTGGCTCACTGCTCAAGGATCATGCCTGGAGTACTTTTGGGGCCATATGTGGTTCCTGGGAACAAACCAAGATAAGCCCCATGCAAGGCAAGTGCCTTACTAATTATACAATATTTCTAGTCTGAAAATATATTTGGTTTTGGGTCACATACAGCTGCAGCACTCAGGGGTTACTCCTGGCTCTTTGCTCAGAAGTCAATCCTTATAGCCCTAAGGGACCCTAAGGAATGCCAGGAATCGAACTGGTGTTTGTCCAGGGTTGATCATATGCAAGGCATACACCCTACCACTGTGCTATTGCTCCAGCCCCTGAAAAAATATTTTAAAACCATTTTTCAATGTGATGGACTTTTCTTTATATTATCTGAATAATTTAAATTATATTACTAATTAAATAGTTTTAGGGCATTATCAATCATTTGGGAAATATTCCACTATAATTACTCAGTAACATAGATATTCCCCAACTCCCTGCAAATTCAAAAAAAGGATATTCCATATATTCAGAATTCTTCTTTTAAGAATTTATTCTATAATCAGTATGAATTAGAAACCCTTGTTCATGAGACTGTTGGGCTACATGACAATTATGACAATGTGAAAAATACGACATACAATATGACATTTCATACAGACATGAAAGACAGGGGCACCTGATGAAAGTTCTCTGACTGAAATATTGTCAAAAAAGGAGAGTGACCCACAAAGCAAGTGATGAGGTTCTTAATATCCTCTTCAAATTCTGATGGAAATAATCCCATTTGGGAGATAATGGAAGGACAGCAGATGGCAGATGGTATATGGGGAATGCGTTCCAGGATATGATTTATAATATCCTCATGTTGAAAGTTAAGATAAGGTGATACATTAACAATGGGATGTTTGGTTTCAAAGTAAATAAATTAGAGATAATTTGTATTGATGAGTGATAGTTTAATTTTAATCCCTTTCTATAGCTAAATTTTATGTTGGTGTATCACAGAAGGCAGCTTGTTTGTTTTATCCTTGGGAAAGACAAGAAAGGTAACCACTTTTCTGATATGATAATGGGGTTTGAGAATTATACTCTTGGAAAAGGAATCCCCAGTCTCTAAGTTTATTGAAAAACAAAGTTTAAAGCAGATTATAAATGGCTGTATTCTCCTACAAAGGATGGGAGATTTTCCTCAGCTCCTCACTGGGATAAACTGATGAGGTCCTGAAAAATTGTGGAAATGAACCCATGAGTTCCAGGAGTGCCTTTTTCTTTCTTTCTTTTTCTTTCTTTCTTTCTTTCTTTCTTTCTTTCTTTCTTTCTTTCTTTCTTTCTTTCTTTCTTTCTTTCTTTCTTTCTTTCTTTCTTTCTTTCTTTCTTTCTTTCTTTCTTTCTTTCTTTCTTTCTTTCTTTCTTTCTTTCTTACTCTTTCTTTCTTTCTTACTCTTTCTTTCTTTCTTTCTTTCTTTCTTTCTTTCTTTCTTTCTTTCTTTCTCTTCTTTCTTTCTTTCTTTCTTTCTTTCTTTCTTTCTTCTTTCTTTCTTTCTTCTTTCTTTCTTTCTTTCTTTCTTTCTTTCTTTCTTTCTTTCTTTCTTTCTTCTTTCTTTCTTTCTTTCTTTCTTTCTTTCTTTCCTTTCCTTCTTCTTTCTCTTCTTTCTTTCTTCTTTCTTTCTTTCTTTCTTTCTTTCTTTCTTTCTTTCTTTCTTTCTTTCTTTCTTTCTTTCTTCTTCCTTCCTTCCTTTCTTTCTTTCTTTCTTTCTTTCTTTCTTTCTTTCTTTCTCTTTCTTTCTTTCTTTCTTTCTTTCTTTCTTTCTCTCCCTTTCTTTTCTTTCTCTCTTTCTTTCTTCTTTCTTCTTTCTTTCTTTCTTTCTTTCTTTCTTTCCTTTTTTCCTTTCTTTCTTTCCTTTCTTTCTTTCTTTCTTTCTTTCTTTCTTTCTTTCTTTCTTTCTCTCTCTTTCTCTCTCTCTTTCTCTCTCTCTTTCTTTCTTTCTCTCTCTTTCTTTCTTTCTTTCCTTTTTTCCTTTCTTTCTTTCCTTTCTTTCTTTCTTTCTTTCTTTCTTTCTTTCTTTCTTTCTTTCTTTCTTTCTTTCTTTCTTTCTTTCTTTCTTTCTTTCTTTCTTTCTTTCTTTCTCTTTCTTTCTTTCTTTCTTTTTTTTTTTTGGTTTTTGGGTCACACCCGGCGGTGCTCAGGGGTTAATCTTGACTCTGTGTTCAGAGATCGCCCCTTGCAGGGTCTAGGGACCATATGGGATGCCGGGATTTGAACCAGCAACACCATCTGTCTTGAAACAGCTGAGTGCAAGGTAAACGCCCTACTGCTGTGCTATCTCTCCAGCCCTCCGGGACTGTCTAACTTGTACGAAACCTCCAGAGTTTCACAATACAACTTTTCATGTTGCTATCATTTTCCTCATTCCTGAGGCTCTTCTCCAAGTAAATTAACCTCAGATGCAGTATCTTAACTCCCTATCTGTGCAGAATTTGGGGGTATATACCCAAATATAAGTTTGTTCAAAGGATTCAGGAAAAGTCCTTAATTTTTAATTTGCCTTTTTTTTCTCTAGTAAAAATAATTTCCTCATAGTAAAAAATGAGAGCAATATTTAAAATCTTTTATGTTGGAGATGAAACTTGATATCTCATCTTAATTTTTGTTTTAGCCCCAATGTCTGTGTTCAGTATGTGTGTATGTGTATGCTCCTTTGTGTATATGTGCATACTCCTGAGTGTGCATGTTTATAGTAGATCATTAGTCCTCACAGAAGCAAATCCCACACTCTGATATTTGCTGGCCACTGTCTTCAATTCTTTTAGTCTTTTTTTAAATATTCATGTGTTCAAAGTATGAAGAGAAAGTATGGCAGTTTGGAAAGTGCTCTCTTGAATAAATAATCAATTAATATCATGAAAAATAAACCTATCTAGTTTTTATGTTTAGGTAGAAACAGTGTATTACTATGCTAGACCACAAAACAGAATTGCCAATAAAAATTATAGGCTTATTAATGACAAGCAATGACTACAGCAACCAATCTTTTAACTAAAAAACAACACTTTCCAGGTCTTAAATCATTTGCAAAGTTTAAATCTAATAAATAATTACTAGCACAACAACTATTTTAAAAAATATTAGATGGTTGGAAAACTTGCAGATCAAACTCACCAGTTTGTGTTAATGTTGCTCAAAAAAAAATGAACTCAGTTATGTTCTAACTCCTGGTATGTTTAAAGTTGGTAAGTGGCATCAGTTAAGACTTTTCAAAATATTTTAGCTTTTTACACATGTCCAGTAATATGTGAATTTATTTTATTAAGAAATTATTCATTGAATTCTAGACATCAGAACAATTTTTATTTTCTAACAATTTATTCAGATATGGAGTAGAACCTTAACTACAAAAAATTCTTATTTTCTCTGTTCTTTGTGAATATAAATTTCTACATTTTCTGAATTAAAGAGATATGATTCTGGTAACTTTGAGTTGTTTTAAAAAGCATCAAATATTACATTAAATTTTTTACTCATCCAAATGTATATTTAACCAAAGTGTATATATATAAATTAATGGGTAATATACATATATATTATATATGGGTAATAAAATATATATTTATATAAAATATATGTTTGAGCAATGGTCTAAATATAATTGGATTAAAAGATTATTTGCAAGACAGCTTTTTTGTTAATCTATTAGGCAATTTGCCTAGAAAGAGAAGTTTCAACAGTTATTTGTCAAATTGTCACTTCATTTTCAGAAAAAAATTAGCATCCCTCTATAAATCTACCATTTTCTTTGTTTTTTTTTTTATTTTTTAGTTCCACTCCCAACAGTATTCAGGGCTTCCTTTTTAGCTATAAACTAAGATCTCACTACTTATTCTGCCCTTATGGTGGGCTCAAAGGACCAGGTGGGGTGCCAAGGATTGAACCTGCAAGACAAGTGACCTACTCATTCTACTATCTCTCTGGTCCCCTAAAGTCCACATTCTTTAGCCAGGTATGCGGCTTTCTGATGCTCAGTGTTCTGTTCAGCTTTTATGGGACACAGAGGAGGTGCTCTGTCTCCCTATAGCTGTCCTATTAATCACTGAACCCCAGTCAGCTGCTCTTGGAGGAGCGACCTCTACCTGCTCTCAATATAAAGCACAATTTAAAAAATCATAGTCACTCACTGCAAATGACAAATGTAAAATGACTGTTGGAACTCCAAAGTTTAGTTTTAGTAAACATATACTGTTAACCTTTGAGGGTTCTATTCTGTTTCTCTTATGTTTTTTAATTTCCATTTGGTGAGCATTAAAAGAAAGGTAGTCTTATATGGTGGATATAGCTTAAACCCTATATTTTAATAGGAAAAGTAGGGGGTCTTCTTACACACCCAGTCATCTTAAAGACCTTTATATCAGACCTGAAACTATAAAGTATATATAAGAAAACATAGGTATAACACTTCATGACACGGAGACTAAAGATAACTCCAAGGTTGAAACACCACTGTCCAAACAAGTGGAAGCAGAAACAAAGAAATGGGATTACCTTAAACTGAGAAGCTTCTGTATGTCAAAGGAAATAGTGACTAGAATACAACGGTCACCTACAGAATGGGATAAACTATTCACCTACTATCCATCAAATAAGGAACTAATATCTCAGAAATATAAGGTACTGACAGAACTTAACAAAAAAAAATCTAACCCCATCAAAAAACAGAAACAAGAGATCGGAGAGGTAGCACAGCGGTAGGGCATGCAACTGATCCAGGAAGAATGGTGGTTCAAATCCAGGCATCCCATATGGTCCCCCTTGCCTGCAAGTGGTGATTTCTGAACACAGAGCCAGGAGTAACCTCTAAGTGCCACCGGGTATGGCCCAAGAACAAAAAACAGGGAGGGGGGAGAAGAAATGAACAGGCATTTTCTCAAAGAAGAAATACTGAAAGTCAAAAGGCACATGCAAAAATGCCCCACTGGGGCTGGAGCAGTAGCGCAGGGATAGGGTACTTGCCTTGCAGGCAGCTGACCCAGGATGGACTTCGGTTTGATCCTCAGCATCCCTTTTGGTCCCCAAGCCAGGAGCGATTTCTGAGTGCATAGCCAGGAGTAACCCCTGAGTCATGGAGTGTGTCCCCAAAACCAAAACTACAATAAAAATGTCCCACATCGCAATGATCAGGGAAATGCAAATCAAAACAAGAGGTATCATATCACGCTATAGAGACTGGCAAATATCACAAAGAACATGAACAATCAGTACTGGTGTGGTTACAGGGAAAAAGGAACTTTCATTCACTGTGGTGAGAATGCTGCCTCATCCAGCCGTTCTGGAACAATATGAATATTCTTCAAAAAATTATTAATTGAGATCCCATATGATCCAGCAATACCACTCCCAGAAATACACCCTAGGAACACAAAAACACAATACAAAAAATGTCCTCTGCACTCCTATGTTCATTGCATCACTATTTACAGTAGTCAGACTCTAAAGCAACCCAGGATCCTGACAGAAGATGAGTTATTAAACGAGTAGTGGTACTACTATACTATTACTAGTAGTAGTTAGGAAAAATGAAGTCATAAATTTTGCCTGTGCATGGATGGTCTTGGAGCCTATTATGCTGAGTTAAATGAAACAAAAGGGGAGAGATAGACAAAGAATTGTCTTACTCATCTGTGGTATTTAAGAAAAATAAAAGACAGTATGGTAATAATACCCAGAAATAATAGAAATATGGGCCAAAAGAACCCTTCCATGATATGAAGTTTACCACACAGATTGTTAAGTGCAGTTAGAGTAATAACTGCAATAAACCTACTATGACAATGATAGTGAGAGAGAGTTATAGAATGCCTATCCCAAATTAGGCAAGGGGTGGGAGAGGAGGAAAATGGAAAACATTGGTGACAGGAAAGCTACACTAGTGAAAGGTGTATATTCTATATCTGAAACCTAACGACTAACATTTTTTTAACCATGGTGCTTATACAAATAAATTATTTTTAAATGACATTCACAGTGACATTAGGGGAGTAAATGGATAATGTAGAATAATGCCAATTTATTCTTTAGTTGTCTAAGTTCTGGACAAATCTGTATTTTTTTATTGAATTATCAACCACTTGACTAGTTACATAAATGACTGGATCACTTCACTTTTCTTTTACAAGTCTATTACTCTTCTTGATAAAAAGGCTTTCTATGAAATTATTCCTTCATTGATATATTTCTGCATAATGCTTTTTCTAGAAACATTGCTCTAAACACTGAAAACTACACAGCACAGAATATGTATTGGAACACAGATAAATAGGAAAAGTGCCAAAGGAATTATCATCTAGACTAAAACATTTAAAAAAAGTCATGGCCCTAATGATCACTTCAGTCAGAGAAAAAAAATGGCTTCTATGACCTCACATCTGATGGAGTAAATGCTGCATGCAGGAAACATTTAATGAAATTTTTCTTTGAGGAAAGTCATCAGAGTCCTTTCTGAATTACAGAGAAAATTGTTATCTTCAGAAGCACAAGTCAGAGTTCATAATTATCTGAACTTTTGCATTAAGCAAGATGAAAATGTTTTAAAACAATACAACTTGGAAACCAGTTTTGTATGTTCATTAAATAAACAACCTTTACTCTCCAATTTAGTGATACTATATATTTGAAAATATCAAATTATTGAGATATTGATACTACTTCTTAAAGCAATACAGAGATCTCCCTGCTTCTTAAAGCTCAGGGAAGCTCCACAGTCCTACAACCTTGAAATATTTTACCATAAATATTTATTGATACTTGAAGGATTCTCAGAATGCACTACCAGTAAGTTTTAAGCCAGGCTGAGAGAATGCTTTTACTCAGCTGGGAATCTCATGGGATGGGATCAATAGATATGTATCATAAGAGAATTTTAAATACAAACAAAAAATGTTTAAATAGATGAAATCATCAATTTTAAAATTAGAAAATGTTTTCTAAAAGAAAATTTTTGAAGAAGTTGAAAAATGATGCATCTCAAAATAAGGGCTTGTTAATATTTTAGTAACAGTAACCTGAAAACCCTAAATCTAAACTCAGGGAATGGCTTGGGTTTCCCCAAGAAAAGATTATATTGATTTCTGCATCAGTCTACAAACAGATGGATGGGGTCACAGTATATTAGCCAAAAAAAAAAAATCAATTCAATTTGATTCCATCACTATCCTGCAGTAAATATCTCATTCTAATTGCTATTATTATTTTAGTGTTCTTACATTAAAAAATCTAAACACAATATCCAACCTATTAAAACTTTTGTATTTCCAAACTAACCTAAAGAACCAGTTTTTTAAGGCAGTACCACCAGCATCCTACAAAAATTATAATAACCCTCTATTTCTAGCAGGAATTCTAGCTCTAAATTGCTGTAGCAAAATCTCATAAGCAAATCTCTAAACAATGACATCAGGAAATGTTTCAGACAAAATTTTATCTAATGTGCAACCCATCTGGTGCTTGCCTGCAAGCAAACTTCAGAAAGAACTAGATTATAGCTGAGCTGTTTTCTTGAGTGGCATCTCAAGGTTCTTCTAACTTTTCAACTGTTTCATGCATGTTAAGAGAATTCTTTATTTGAGCATGATTTCCACAAATGGAAACCAAAGCTCTTTTCCTTATAGAATTTGAGCATGTCAGTCCACAGGACAGTAAAAGATCATGGCCTTTCTTATAGACTTAACAAACAGATTTCTGTTCATCAAGCTTAAGAAAGCTGCATTCTCTTAGCTAAGAGGCAATTCCTCCAGGCATTTATATTTGAAAGGATTTATATTTTTTCCATGTTCTTTTTGAAATGATGTCATTCATAATGAAGAACTAATTGTGATTATCATCCTCTTGAATTTCTTTCCCTTGAAATCAAGGGGAAAATGAGTTCATTGAGGCTAACATGCATTCTGTCCTTTTAATCACTATTGAATTTCTGAAAATTTATTATGTGCTGGAAACTAAAGTAGAAAATAAAATAAGATAACTTAAATGACTAATAGGCATTGTTGGGCCACATCCCATGTTTTTTCTTTATACATTTTGGGTTCCTAACACTTATGTGATTAAAAAAGTTTGTCTGAAATTTTTAAATAATAGTACTCAAAATTAATTCAATAGCACATTAAGTATTTCTGTCAAATACTAATATTCATATGTGTTAGGTTTACAAATTAATTAAACAATATATATCATGCTTTGTTTTATCATTTAGCTGTGAAGTAGTCTGTTTAGAACACTTTCCAAGCCCTCTACATAATTGCATTTATTCTGAAATAAGTGTCATAAATATCTCAAGTCTATAGATGTGACAACTGGGAGCCAAAATGTTTAAATGATTTTGTTCAATTTAATGCAACCAATCTGTGTTAGAAAGGAGACTCATTTTATGATAAAGGCATTTTGAATAGACTTGAAATTGTACTCTCTAGAATTAAAATTTCCACCTCAAAATTGAGCTAAAATTATCTAAATAAATCATCCAATCAAAGATAGTCTTTAACAATTCTCATTAATAGCTAGAATTCCTTATACACTTTTTTCTAGATTTTCAATTGCAAAGTACAAGTGAAGTGAGCCAGAGGGAGAAAGGGCAAATACTGATCGATTACACTCATCTGTGGCATACAGAAAAGGAAAAAGAAAACTATGAAAAAGACAGTTTTAAACAAGAAAACTTCTTAGCCTTGAATTAGAAGACTTAGTAATAAACATGGGGGAATAAAAAATTGGAGCAGAGGTGACAGAAGATAGTGGAGGAGGATGATAGTGAGATGCAGTAACTTTATACAGCAATACCAGAAACTTAAATACTATTGGACCTATTTTACCTAAAATACAACATAAAATTTTTCATTGCAATTTTATTTCTACTAGGTTCCTCCTTGTAGATTCCTCTTAGCATGTCGCCATGATTCCCCCAAATTTCTCCAAATGAAACCTGCCTGTGCTGGTATTTTCTCATTTGCTATGTGTTCCAGAGACAGGGCACTTTAGTTCTTTCTTCTCAGCTCTTGAAATCACTATTCACCTGGAATGATGGATAACACTTAGCCGTGGAGTAGAAAATGTCAAAATATTTTACTGTCAGAACTGCCAGAAATTACTGAAGTTCCATCAAGGAGCTCAGAGCATTTTGAACAAGTTTGTTGAATGAGCATGGTAGGCTCCTGATCTCAAGTTTTTATTATGGAGCTATGCTACACCTTCCTGGTCAGCCAGGATCTTCACAATGATTTAGGGCATGTCAGTAACAGAGAAGCTGAATATGGGTCTAGGAACACAAAAGTTCTAAAAAGAAAGGCATGTCATTGCTCTGCAGAGGAAGGAGAAAGCTGATATGGCAATACCATTTCTTACAGAAGGCAGAATCTGAAGTCTGCCACCCATAGCCCCGTAGAAAACATGAAATAAAACACAACCATTTTCTGATTAAACAATTGATTTTATATCCTAATATTTGTGATAGTCGGAATTTTTTTTTTTGCTTACCCTGGTCTTTTATGCATGTTTTGTTTTGTTTTTTTGTTTGTTTGGTTTTTTTTTTTTTTTTTTTTTACAAAACCTATATACAGAGAAAGGCAGATCCTCTGTCTGTGAAGTCAGGCTGGAGGAATCTGCCACTGCAGTGGGATTACCAATTGGGAGAGACTGTGTGTGTCACCTGGGCATGCTTCTCTACTGTTCTATGTCCTCAAACTCTTCTGAGTGTGCAGAGAAGGGCTCAGGAAAATTTCTTTCCTAGAGGATCCAGAAGAGCATGGCCGCACCGCTTCACTTCATGGCCGTGCACTTTCTAAAAAATGAATCCCACCATAACACACAGAAAAAAATCACACTACAAGCATGACAATGGGGAAACCTTTCAGCAAACATCATGCACAGAGAATAAAGATAACAGCTCTGAACTCAAAAAAATACCAAACATTTGATTAACCTCTCAGATAAGGAGTTTAGACTAGAAATATGGAGAAACCTCATGGAAATCAAAGAAAATATAGTTCTAGCTGAACAGAACACAAAGACAAAAATCAGAAAACTCAAAACTGAAATAACAGATCTGTAAAACACACCTCAACTGAAAAACTCAATGGAAAACCTCTCCAGCAGGGTAATAGCAGCCAAAAACAGAATCAGTGAACTAGAAGATCAAATGCAGAGCAACTCCATACAGCAGAAGAGATTGGAAAAGAACCTTAAGGCAAATGATCATACAATGGAAAAAGTACTCAAAGAATGTGAACAGATGAAATAGAAGTCTTTGATAAACTCAACAGAAACAACATAAGAATTATTGGAATCCCAGAGACCCAGGAAGGGATCCATAGGAAGAATCAACAGTCAAATACATCATGACAGAAAAACTCCCACAGCTAAAGACTGCATGCAATCAAATTCTGCATGCCTGAAGAGTACCAGCTAAAAAGACTCAAAGAAAAACACCCCAAGACACATCCTAGTCACAATGATGAATCCTACAGATAGAGTTAGAATACTGAAAGCAACAAGATAAAAAAGAAAAATTACATTCAAAGGAGCATCCATAAGATTGTGACAGACATATCACAAGAAACTCTCAAGCCCAGAAGACAATGGTGGGATATTGTGAAAAGACTGAATGAAATGGAGGTTTCACCTAGAATACTGCACCCAGCCCGACACACATTCAGGTTTGAAGGAAGGATACATTGCTTCACAGATAAATACAGATAAGAAACTTTACAAATGCAAAACCAGACTTAAAGAAAAAACTGAAAGGTCTACTTTAAGACAAGACATACCAACAGACACACCAAATTCTTACACATAGATGACACTAAATCCTATGACAATTATCTCCTTCAATGTCAGTGAACCAATTAAGAGACACAAAGTGGTTAAATGGATAAAAAAGACGAATTCAACCTTCAGATGCCTACAATAAACACACCTGAACAAACATAGACTCAAAAATCAAAGGCTGGAGGAAAATCATCCAAAAAAACAACACCCTTAAAGAAGCTGGGGTGACCATATTAATATTAGATGACGCAAACATTAGACTTAGAAAAGTTGTAATGGAACAATATGGACACTTAGTACTAATCAAGGGATGTGTGCAACAGAAAGAAATCACACTAATCAACATAAATGAACCCAATGAGAGACCAGAAAATTACAATTATTGACAAATTTGACAAATTACAATTATTGACAAATTTGAAAGAGGACATCAATAATTACATAATAATTGTGAGAGACCTCAAACCGGCCCTATCAACACTTGATAGGTCTAATGAGAATGAAACCCAACAAAAATATACTAGCCCTAAAAAAGAGAAATGGAAAAAAAAGGCCTTGTAGATATATATAGGACACTCCATCCCCAAACACCTGGATACACATTATTTTCCAATGTATATGGGTCATTCTCCATGCTGGCACATAAAGCATAATTCCATAAAATCAAGAGAATAGAAAATTTCGCTGACAACAACTAAAATGAGATGTGAACTACAAAGGGACACAGAAGAAGAGCGTTAACAACTGGAAATTAAACAGCCTGCTACTGCTACTGAACAACCAGTGGGTCTGAGATTAAATCAAAGAGGAAATAAAAACTTTTCTGGAAACAAATGACAATGAAGACACAAACTATCAGAATCTATAGGACACAGCAAAAGTGGTACTGAGAGGAAAATTTATAGCTTTGCAAGCACACATCAGGAAGAAAGAAGGGGCATACCTGAACAGCTCAATAATGACGTAGCTTATAAAATTAAAAAATGATCAACAAAGGGAACCAAATATAGAGAGACAGAGGAAAATAACAAAGCTTAGAGCAGAAATGAATAAAGTGGAAACCCAAAAATCAATCTGAAAAAATCAATGAAAGTAGAAGTTGTTTTTTGAAAAAATAAACAAGATTGATAGACCATTGGCAAAACTCACAATGAAAGAAACTTGATAAACCATATTAGAAATGAAAAGGAGCGTTCACTCTGAGGACTTCAAGGAAAACTTCTTTGTGCCTGTCTGCCTGTGTTTCTGAATCCCTGAAGATTTTCTCAGAGGCCTAGGGAGCACACCCCCCAAAAACTGCATTTTGAAGCTGCCCAGTAAGTACATTCTGGCTGAAGGGGTCGCTGTCCAATAAGCTGAGGTCTATGATCTGTGGAGGCTCCACCCTGCTGTACCTTTGTTCACTCTGAGGACTTCAAGGGCAACTTCTTCTGTGCCTGTCTGCCTGTATTTCTGAATCTCTGAAGGTTTCCTCAGAGGCCTAGGGAGTGCACCCTAAAAAACTGCATTTTGAAGCTGCCCAGTAAGTACATTCTGGCTACAGGGCTCGCTGTCCAATAAGCTGAGGACTCTAGCCTGTGGAGGCTTCCCCCTGCTGTGCCTTTGTTCACTCTGAGGACTGTCAACTCAGTTCACGGCTGCGCACTCTTTCTAACCAATGAACCCCACTACAACATGCAGGAAAAACCACACTACAAGTGTGACAATGGGGAAACCTTGCAGGCAAACACCATACACAGAGAATGAAGACAAAAGCTCAGATGACTTAATAAATTCCAACCACCTGATTAACCTCTCAGATAAGGAGTTTAGAATAGAAATATGGAAGATATTCATGAACTCAAAAAAAAAAGCATAGATTGATCTGAACAGAACACAAAGATAGAAATCAGAAAACTCCAAACTGAAATAACAGATCTAAAAACATGCTTGCTCAACTGAAAAACTCAATGGATAGCCTCGCCAACAGGGTATCAGCAGCTGAGGAGAGAATCGGAGTACTGGAAGATGTGATGCAGAAAAATTCAACACAACAGAAGAAATTGGAAAAGAACCTTAAGACAAACGAACAGGCAATGGAAAAAGTACTCAAGGAATGTGAACAGATGAAAATAGAAGTTTTTGATAAACTCAACAGAAACAGCATAAGAATCATAGGAGTCCCAGAAACCCAGGAAGGAGATCTCCAGGAAGAATCAACTGTCAAAGACATCATCAAAGAGATACTCCCAGAGTTAAAGATTACATGCAATCAAATCCTGCATGCCCGAGGAGTACCAGCTAAAAGAGACCCAATGAAAAACACCCCAAGACACATCCTCGTTACAATGACAAATCCCATAGATAGAGATAGAATACTGAAAGCAGCAAGATCAAAAAGGGAACTTATAGTCAAAGGAGGATTCCTAAGACTTACAGCAGACATGTCACAAGATACTATCAAGGCCAGAAGACAGTGGTGGGATATTGTGACAAGACTGAATGAAATGAATGCCTCACCGAGAATACTGCACCCAGCCTGACTCATGTTCAGGTTTGAAGAAAGAATACATAGCTTCATGGATAAACAACAGCTCAGAAACTTCACAGATGATAAACCAGCTTTAAAGGAAAAAATGACAGGTCTACTCTAAGACAAGAGAGACCAACAAACACAGCAAACTTATCTACAAAGATGACATTAAATTCTATGATAATCATCTCCCTCAATGTCAATGGACTAAATTCACCAAATAAAAGAAACAGAGTGGCAAAATGGATCAAAAAGATGAATCCAACCTTCTGCTGCCTACAAGAAACACATCTGAATAGCCAGAAAAAACATAGATCAAAATCAAAGGCTGCTGAAAAATTATCCAAGCAAACAACACCCTCAAAAAAGCTGGGGTGGCCATATTAATATCTGATGACACCAAATTTATACTCAGAAAAGTGGAAAGGGACAAGATGGACACTATGTACTAATCAAGGGATATGTGCAACAGGAAGAAATCAGACTATTAAACATATATGCGCCCAATGAGAGACCAGCATATTATCTAATACAATTAATGACAAATCTGAAAGAAGAAATCAATAATAACACAATAATCGTGGAAGACCTCAACACAGCCCTATCAACACTTGATAGGTCAACCAGATACAAACCCAACAAAAACATACTAGCCCTGAAAAGAGTAACGGAAGAAAGTGGACAAGTAGATATATACAGGACGCTCCATCACAAAAACCTGGATACACATTCTTTTCCAATGTACATGGGTCATTCACCAGAATAGACTACATGCTGACACATAAAACATACTTCCATAAAATTAAGAGAATAGAAATCTTGCAGGCTACCTTTGCTGACCACAAGGCTCTGAAATTATATGTGAACTACAAAGCCACACAGAAGAAAAACTTTAACAATTGAAAATTAAACACCCTGCTACTGAACAACCAGTGGGTCCGAGATGAAATAAAAAAAGAAATCAAAACTTTTCTGGAAACAAATGATAATGAAGACACAAACTGCCAGAATCTATGGGACACAGCAAAAGCGGTCCTGAGAGGAAAATTTATAGCTCTACAAGCACACATCAGGACGGAAGAAGGGGCATACCTGAATAACTTAATGATGCAGCTAATAAAATTAGAAAATGACCAACAAAAGGAACCAAAAATAGGGAGACAGAAGGAAATAACAAAGCTGAAAGCAGAAATCAATGAGGTGGAAAACCAAAAAATAATCCGAAAGATCAATGAAAGCAGAAGTTGGTTCTTTGAAAAATAAATAAGATTGATAGACCATTGGCAAAACTCACAAAGAAAGAGAGAAAGAAATTTGATAACCTGTATTAGAAATGACATGGGGGAGATCACGACAGATATTGTAGAGATACAAAGGGTAATCAGAGACTACTTTGAGAAACTTTATGCTACTAAGCATGAGAACCTAGAAGAAATGGAAACATTCTTGGACACTTATAAGCTTCAACATTTAAGTAAGGAAGATGTAGCATATCTAAACACCCCCATCAATACTGAGAAAATTGAAACTGTAATCAAACATCTGCCCAAAAAGAAAAGCCCAGGCACAGATGGATTTCTAATGAATTTTTTCAATCTTTCAAGAGGAATTACTACCAATCCTAGCCAAGCTCTTCTATGAAATTGAGAAAACGGAAACATGCCCAAACAGCTTTTATGAAGCCAACATCACCTTGATACCAAAACCAGACAGAGATGCTGCCAAAAAAGAAAATTAGAGACCAATATCCCTGATGAATGCTGATGCAAATATCTTCAACAAAATCCTGGCAAATAGGATCCAATGCATCATCAAGAAGATCATACACTACGACCAATTAGGTTTCATTCCAAGAATGCAAGAATGGTCTAACATTTGTAAATCTATCAACTTCATACACAACATCAACAACAAGAAAAATAAAAATCACACGATCTTATCAATAGACACAGAGAAAGCATTTGGTAAGGTCCAACACCCATTCTTGATCAAAACTCTCAGCAAGACGGGAATAAAAGGAACCTTTCTCAATCTAGTTGAAGCCATCTACCACAAGCCAATGGCAAATATTATCCTCAATGGAGAAAAACTGAAAGCCTTTCCTCTAGATTCTGGTACAAGACAAGGCTGTCCGCTCTCACCACTCCTCTTCAACACAGTACTGGAAGTTCTTGCTATAGCGATCAGGCAAGAAAAAGATATGAAAGGAATCCAGATAAGAAAGGAAGTAGTCAAGCTCTCATTGTTTGCAAACGACATGATACTCTACTTAGAAAACCCTAAAGACTCTACCAAAAAACTTCTAGAAACAATAGATTCATATAGCAAGGTGGCAGGCTACAAAATCAACCTACAGAAATCAATGTCCTTTTTATACACCAATAATGATAGGGAAGAGATGGAACTCAGGAAGGAAATCCCATTCACAATAGTGCCACACAAACTCAAATATCTTGGAGTCAACTTGACCTAAGTCGTGAAGGACCTATACAAAGAAAACTATAAAGCCCTGCTCCAAGAAATAAGAGAGGACACATGGAAATGGAAACACATACCGTGCTCACGAATTGCCAGGATTAATATAATTAAAATGGCAATACTCCCTAAAGCATTATACAGATTTAATGCGATCCCCTTAAAAATACCCATGACATTCTTCAAAGAAGTGGATCAAAAACTTATGAAGTTCATCTGAAACAATAAACACCCTTGAATAGCCAAAGCACACCTAGGGAAAAGAAAAATGGGAGGCATTACTTTCCCAACTTTAAAGTGTACTACAAAGCAATAGTTATCAAAACAGCATGGTATTGGAATAAAGAGAGACCCTCAGATCAGTGGAATAGGCTTGAGTACTCAGACAATGTTCCTCAGACATACAATTACTTAATTTTTGACAAAGGAGCAAGAAATCCTAAGTGGAGCAGGGAAAATCTCTTTAACATGTGGTGCTGGCAGAACTGGTTAGCCACTTGCAAAAGAGTGAACATAGAGCCCCAGAAAACATCATGTGCGAAGGTAAAATCCAAATGAGTTAAAGACCTTGATATCAGACCTGATACCATAAGGTATATAGAACAACATGTTGGTAAAAAACACTCCATGACATTGAGACTAAAGGCATCTTCCAGGAGAAAACTGCATTTTCCAAACAAGTGGAAGCAGAGATCAACAGATGGGAATACATTAAGCTGAGAAGGTTCTGCACCTCAAAAGAAATAATGCCCAGGATACAAGAGTCACCCACCAAGTGGGATAAACTATTCACCCAACACCCTTCAGATAAGGGGCTAATCTCCAAACTATACAGGGCACTGACAGAACTTTACAAGAAAAAACAATCTTATCCCATAAAAAATGGGGAGAAGTAATGAACAGACACTTTGATAAAAGAGAAATACAAATGGCCAAAAGGCATATGAAAAAATGCTCCTCGACACTAATTATCAGGGAGATGCAAATCAAAAGAACAATGAGTTACCACCTCACACCATAGAGATTGGCGCACATCACAAAGAATGAGAACAATCAGTGCTGGCAGGAATGTGGAGAGAAAGGAACTCTTACCTACTGCTGGAGGGAATGCCATCTAGTCCAACCTCTATGGAAAGCAATATAAAGATTCCTCCAAAATCTGAAAACTGAGCTCCCATTAGACCCAGCTATTCCACTTATTGGGTTATACCCTAAGAACACAAGAATACATTACAAAAAACCCTTCCTCACACCTATATTTATTGCAGCACTATTCACAATAGCCAGGCTCTCGAAACAACCAAGATGCCCTTCAGTAGACGAATGGCTAAAGAAACTGTGGTACATATGCACAATGGAATATTATGCAGCCATCAGGAGAGATGAAGTCATTAAATTTTCCCATACATGGATGTACATGGAATCTATTATGCTGAGTGAAATAAGTCAGAGGGAGAGAGAGAGATGCAGAATAGTCTCACTCATCTATGGGTTTTAAGAAAAATAAAAGTCATTTTTGCAACACTCCTCAGAGAAAATGTGAGGAGGGCTGGAACACCAGCTCACTCATGAAGCTCACCACAAAGAGTGGTGAGTGCAGCTATCGAAATAACTACACAGAGAACTGCCATAATCATGTGAATGAATGAGGGAACTGGAAAGCCTGTCTGGAGTACAGCGGGGTGATGTGGGATGGAGGGAGATTTGGGACATTGGTGGTGGGAATGTTGCACTGGTGAAGGGGGTATTCTTTACATGACTGAAACCTAATCACAATCATATATGTAATCAAGATGTTTAAATAAAGAAAAAATGGGAAAACAAGAAAAGCTCACACACACACAAAAGAAATGAAAAGGGGGAGATCACTACAGATATTGCAGAGATTCAAAGGGTAATTAGAGACTACTTTGAGAAATTCTATGCCACCAAATATGAGAGTCTGGAAGAAATGGATAAATTCTTGAACTCCTATGAACTTCTACATTTGAATAAGGTAAGATGTAACATATCTCAACACCCCATCACCATTGAGAAAATTAAAATTTTAATCAAATATCTTCCAAAAATAAGCAAGGCCCAGTTGGATGCACAAATGAATTCTTTCAATCATTTAAAGAGAAACTACTACCAAACCTGGCCAGGCTCTCATGAAATTGAAAAAACAGGTACACTTCAAAATAGCTTTTATGAAGCCAACGTCACTTTTTACCTAAACCAGACAAAGATGCTGAAAAAAAAAAAAGAAAATTACAGATCAATATTCCTGATGAACACAGATGCAAAGATCCTTAACAAAATCCTGGCAAATAGGATCCAATGCTGCCTCATAAAGAAGATCACTCACTACGATCAAGTAGGTTTCATCTTAGTAATGCAAGGATGGTTTAATATCCATAAATATATAAACATAATACACTACATCAACAATAAAAATAAAAATCACATGATCATATAAATAGACACAGAAAAATCACTTGAAAAGATCCAACACCCATTCAGCAAGATGGGAATGAAAGAATCCTTTCTCAATATAGGTAAGGCAATCTACCACAAGCCAATGGCAAATATTATCTTCAATGTAGAAAAACTAAGCCTTTTCCCTAAATTCTGGTACATGACAGGGCTGTCCTCTCTCACCACTGCAATTCCACATAGTATTGGAAGTACTTGCCAAAGTGATTAGGCAAAAAAAAAAAAATATCAATGGCATCCAGATACATAATGAAGAAGTCAAGCTCTCACTGTTTGCATATGACAGGATAATAGATTTAGAAAGCCCAAAAGAATCTGCCAAAAAGTTTTTAGAAACCATAGATTCATATAGCAAAGTGGTAAGCTACAAGATTAACACACAGAAATCAATGGCTTTCTTATACATTAATAATGATAGAAAAATGGACATTAAGAAAACAATCCCATTCATATTAGTGCCCCACAAACTCTAATATATTGAGGTAAACCTAACTGGAGAGGTTAAGGACCTATACAAATAAACGTACAAAACCCTGCTTCAAGAAATGAGAAAACACAAGGAAATGGAGACACATCACCTGCTCGTGGATTGGAAGAATTAACATTATCAAAATGGCAATAATCCCCCAAAGCATTGTACAGTTTTAAAGCAATTCCCTAAAGATACCCATGACATTCTTCAAAGAAGTGGATCAAACAATTCTGAAATTCATTTGGAAGAATAAACACCCTCAAATAGCTAAAGCACTCCTTGGGAAAGAAATATGGAAGACATTATTTTCCCCAACTTTAAACTGTATTACAAACCAATAGTTATCAAAGGAGCATGGTATTGAAATAAAGAGAGACATTCAGATCAATGCAATAGGCTTGAGTACTCAGAGAATGTTCCCCAAACATATAATCACTTAATTTTTGATAAAGGAGCAAGAAATCCTAAATGGAGAAACGAAAGCCTCTTCAACAAGTGATGTTGGCACAACTAGTTAGCCACTTTCCAAAAAATGAAATCATATCCCCAGCTAATGCCATGTATGAAAGTAAATTTCAAATGGATTAAAGACCTTGATATCAGACCTGAAACCATAAGGTATATAGAACAACATGTAGGTAAAACACTTCATGACATTGAGACTAAAGTTTTCTTTAAGGAGGAAACAGCACTGTAAACAAGTAGAGGCAGATATAAATAGATGGGAATATATGAGTAGCTTCTGCACCTCAAAGGAAATAGTGCCCAGGATACAAGAGCCACCCAGTGAGAGAAACTATTCATGCAACTCCCATCAGATAAGGTACTAATATCCCAAATATACAAGGCACTGCCAGAAGTTTACAAGAAAAAAAATCATCTATTTCCATCAAAATTGGGAAGAAAAAATGGACAGACAATTTGACAAAAAGAAATATAAATGGCCAAAGGGCACATGAAAAAATGTTCCACATCACTAATCATCAGGGAGATGCAAATCAAAACAACTATGAGGTACCATCTCACGCCACAGAGATTGGCACACATCACAAAGAATGAAAACAAGCAGTGCTGGCAGGGATGTGAAGAGAAAGGAACTTTTATTCAATGCTGGTGGAAATGCTATCTAGTCCAACCTTTATAGAAAGTGATATGGAGATTCCTTCAAAAACTGAGTATTGAGCTCCCATACGATCCAGCTATACCACTCCTAGGGATATACCCGAGGAACACAAAAATACAATACAAAAATCCCATCCTCACACCTATATTTATTGCTGTGCTAATTACAATACCCAGACTCTGGAAAAACCAAGATGTCCTTCAACAGATGAATGGCTAAAGACACTATGGTAAATATACACAATGGAATATTATGCAGCCATCAGAAGAGATGAAGTCATGAAATTTTCCTATACATGGATGTACATAGAATCTATCATGCAGAGTGAAATAAGACAGAGGGAGAGAGATAGACACAGAACAGTCTCACTCATCTATGAGTTTTAAGAAAAATAAAAGACATTTTTCAATAATCCTCAAAGACAGATAGGAGGGCTGAAAGATCCATCTCACGACATGAAGCTCATCACAAAGATTGGTTAGTGCAGTTAGAGAAATAACTACACTGAGAAGTATCATAACAATGTGAATGAATGAGGAAAGTGGAAAGCCTATCTAGTAGGGAGGAAGGAGATTTGGGACTTTGGTGGTGGGAATGTTGCATCAGTAAAGTCTTTACATGACTGAAACCCAACTACAATCATATTTGTAATCAGTGTTTATATAAAGATATTAATATAAAAAAGGAAAAAACTGTTTATAAAAATATGAAGAAACAAGGAAGGCATATCTAACAGAATCAAAGTCATATCATAATAAAATATTTGGATTTCTTAATCATACAAATCAATATTACTTAATAGGTAGTGGTATCAATAGGATTAGTATTGGTAGCTACACAGGTAGCTACTCAGGAAATAATTCCAGTAGGACTGGAATCTGTGGAAAAGCAATGAAAATTTCAACTTAAATATCTTAACAAACTGTAGATGAAAACACTTTAGAATGTCCTTTATTTTTCTTTTTGTCTTTTTTTTTTGGAGGGGGGACACAACCAGCAGTACTCATGTGTACTCATGTGTAGCTTTGTCTCAGAAATCTCCCCTGGCAAGCTTTGGAACCATATAGGATGTCAGGAATCAAACTTGGGTCTGACTTAGTCGGGTACATGCAAGGCAAATACCCTACTACTGTGGTCTCTCTAGCCCCAATAATGTCCTATTTTTATTTAGTGCATCAAAATTTAACCTTCTGATGCCAATAGTTCAAAAGAGTCAATTCATTTTATTTAGAATGCGTAGCTAGGAATTTAATACATGTTGCTTAAAAACCAAAATATTATATTTCGCCCATAGCATACTGTTTAAGATTTTTGAATGAATCAATTCACACCCCACCCCCAAAATCAGAAACTCATCAATACAAGAAACTTCTCTAAATAATAAAGTGTTCTACATTCCTAATTCTAAAGAAATTAGGAACAGAAATGCAATTCTAAAGAATTAGGTATGTAATTTAAATTTAAACCTGGCCTAGGAAATAAATTTTATCCATGAATCAACATACTCCCTGCTTCATTTTCTTTTCTTTTCTTTTCTTTCTGGTCAATCTTGTTTTAAATTTGGCCCAAATACATTATAGGTAAGTAAGGTGAGACTGTTATGTGCTGTCCTGACAAAAATGCTGGTCTTACCCTGGTTATTACCATTAAATGCATTAAAATGCATCAAAATAAGCATTGCCTTTCTAAGTAAAATGAGTTGAACTATAGACATCAGAAGATTAAATGGTTATATATTAATTTAAAATAAGACATTGTAAAGTGTCTTCATCCACAATTTCTTAACATATTGAAGTTGAATTTTTCATAGCTTTTCCAGTATTCATTCCCATTCACTATATCTTCTTTCAAAGTCCAAATAGTTTAAATATTATGTGAGGAAATTAATCTTTTAGCTTAAAAGATGCCACTAGTTGTGCACCACAAGTACTAATTACAATCAGCATTTACTTTTTTTGTCTACAAATGATGAATAATTTTAGGAATAAAATAATTGGATTATAGATTTTTTCATGTTTATCCTTCCCCCGGTAGGGCTAAGATGGCAAGGTGGCCCCAGAAGATGTGATGGCGGGGCCTGAGAGAGGATGGTGGCAGCCGTGCGCTGGGGCTCCTCTTAGGATGCCCTTGCACAGGTCGTGGCAAGCGTTGAGCTTCTAGAGTGTTCTCTCTGCAGAGGACACAGAGCACAAGAACGTAGCAGGAGAGCGAGGAAAGGGCTCCGGGGCCTTACAGGGCACAAGGGGCTCTGGATTCCCCCTCCCCTCCTCTAGCCTCTGGTCCATGACGTCACAGTACCCCAAATGCCTCATGATGTCACAGTACCTGCCAACTGCCCGAGTCCCCCATTGCTCCAAGGTTCTGTCCAGGGCAAGCAGCCTTTCCGACACTGAAAAAATAGAGATAGAGATGGAGGTGGAGGATATGGAGGTGGAGGAGATGGGAGTGGAGGATATGGAGGTGGAGGAGATGGGCGTGGAGGATATGGAGGTGGAGGAGATGGGAGTAGAGGAAATGGAGGTGGAGGAGATGGGGAAGAAGATAGAAGAAGTGGAGGAAATGGAGGTGGGGTAGATGAAAGAAATGGAGATGGAAGAGATGGAGGAGTTGGAGGAGATGGAGGAGATGGAGGAGTTGGAGGAGATGGAGGAGATGGAGGAGATGGAGTCGATGGAGATGGAAGAGATGGAGGAGATGGAGGAGATGGAAGAGATGGAGGAGTTGGAGGAGATGGAGGAGATGGAGGCAATGGAGGAGATAAAGATGAAAGAAGTGGAGGAGATGAAAATGGAAGAGATGGAGGCGATGGAGGCAATGGAGATGGAGGAATGTCAATATTGGACTGATGATGGTACCTTGTGGTTCTATACTTTTCACATTGCATCCAAATTCCTTACATTTTGATTGAAGATAATGTCATAAAGTAATACAAATACATGTCTATATATTTTGAGTACTCTGTCTTTGAAATGAATATTTATTTTAAGATGTTTTAATAATTAGGAACGAGCAGATTCTTTATGAATGAGCCTTGTGCTGTGTTCATTTTTACCAATTTTCCAGAATTCCAAAAACTGCGTGTGCTTTCGGATCTCTTCAGTGAGCTTATTTTTAGGAGGGATGGGAATGACCACTAAAAGTCTGTTTTAGACAGCGGTCTAACAGGCTCTCTAGGAATCGAAGGTATCTAAAGATAGACATGTTTTTATCTTCACCTCTTATATCAGCTTTTGTTGCGTCACCCTTTGACATTGCTTCTCTTTAGCTGACTTTGACAATGGAAACCTTTGTGATGAGTTTTGATGTCCAACAGTATAAAGGATTTTGTGCCAAACAGGATAAAGGTTGTACCACATAGTGTTGATCTTTTCCAGGTAAATTGTTAATGAATACAGCATGCATATTTAAAATGTATGACATGATGGTTTTATTACAATTACATCTGGAAACTGGACCAGATTCAGTTAAAATATTCATCACTCACATGCTTGCTACCTGAGTGTATTTGTTTGTGGTGGAAACAAAACCATCTTTACAAATTTAAGTACAAAATCTATCATTATGAATGATACACGCCATGTTATAGTTCTGATTTCCAGAACATTCCTTTTGTAGCTGAAATCTTAAATCCCTTTATTAGTCCTCCCCTTTTGTTTTTGGCAACAGTTGATGATGTCTTCAGCTTTTCTGTTTTTTCAGGTTTTTTTTTTTCTAATTGTTCAAAGAAAATGGAATATACTAATGTTTTTCTAACATTTGCTCCCAGATTGTTTTTCTTCTTGGGCCACAGCCAGTGTGCTCAGGAGTTACTCCTGGCTCTGTGCTCAGAAATCATTCCCAGAAGGCTCGGGAGAACTTATGAGATGCTGAGGCTTGAACCTGGGCCAGTCATGTGCAAGGAAAACACTCTAACCACTGCGTGAATGCTATAGTCCCATGTTCAAGAAATTTTTATACATTTTAGTGTATTATTGATGCTAGAGTGATGTCACAGTGTGCATGGATTATGCTTGCCTTTCTCACACCCACCTAATTATACCTGGCATCTCTATTGGCCTCTCTAGGACTGCCAGAAAGTGATCTCTGAGTACAGAGAGAGGAGTAATCCCACAGTAATGTGTGGGATCAAAGTAAACAATGAAAAAGCATATCATGTATTAGTAGAATATGCTAAATTTCATTGATTTATAATACATTTTAGAATAAATTTTCTTCAAAGAACTTATCAAGTAAAATGTTCTTTTAAGAAAAATAGCAATGTGGAATTGACAGCAACAATTAACTAAGCTTGCTAAATCTGTGTCATTTCTTTCAGGATCCTTCAAACATCAGCAACAACAAATTCATGGAAGCAGCATCCAGCAGTATTTGTTATCCTCACACAGTCAATCACTCAGGGAAGCCCAGCATTCTGATCATGATTATTGGCGGTGGTAATTTTTTGATTCAGAAGTTAAAACACCTAAGTGAAATAAGTCAATATTTGCACACAACTGAAAACTAAAAATTATTGTGAGTCAAAAGGCTTTGATCTCCCTGCAACTCGAAAGTCCATTTAGCTCTCTGCCTTATGAGGCTTGGATGGAGCAAAAACACTGAATCAATTGTTCTGGTTTTCTCTAGTGGGGTCACAGCCATGAAGCTGTTGACTAAAGTTGCTTCTTCTTTCTTTCTGAACAAAAAGCATTCCTTTAAGAAGCCAAAAAAAAAAAGAGTCAGCAATAAATAATGTTCACATTTCTTTGAACTATGAGATAATGTATTGCACAACTGAGCCCAAACTGAGTTAAAATTCAATGTACCCTCTCTGCCATTTGAGTTATTGAACTTGATTCTCCTTCACTGCAATAATTTCCTCATGATCAAAAATTTTTCATTGTAGTATCTTCCTATAAAGGCTTTATTTTTTTAAATCATTACAATAAGATGCAATTCAATGCATATTTCCTAGTTAGAAAGAGATATAATTGATAAACCAAATATGAGAAAGAAAACTGAAAATGACTCAATAATTTGAGCAGTAATTTAAAACACCTATTTGGAGTTCCTATTTGCAATGCAGAAACCATGGTAATTTCTTTTTTATTTATTTATTTTTATATATATTTTATTTAAACACCTTGATTACATACATGATTGTGTTTGGGTTTCAGTCATGTAAAGAACACCACTATCACCAGTGCAACATTTCCATCAACAATGTCCCAAATCTCCCTCCCCCCCCCCCCCGCCTGTACTCTAGACAGGCTTTCTATTTCCCTCATACATTCTCATTATTAGGATAGTTCAAAATGTAGTTATTTCTCTAACTAAACTCATCCCTGTTTGTGGTGAGCTTCATGAGGTGAGCTGTAACTTCCAGCCCTTCTTTCTTTGTGTCTGAAAATTATTATTGCAAGAATGTCTTTCATTTTTCTTAAAACCCATAGGTGAGTGAGACCATTTTGCATTTCTCTCTCTCTCTCTGACTTATTTCACTCAGCATAATATGTTCCATGTACATCCATGTATAGGAATATTTCATGACTTCATCTCTCCTGACAGCTGCATAATATTCCATTGTATATATGTACCACAGTTTCTTTAGCCATTCATTTGTTGAAGGGCATCTTGGTTGTTTCTAGAGTCTTGCTATGGTAAATAGTGCTTCAATGAATATAGGTGTAAGGAAGGGGTTTTTGTATTGTATTTTTGTGTTCCTAGGGTATATTCTTAGGAGTGGTATAGCTGGATCATATGGGAGCTCGATTTCCAGTTTTTGGAGGAATCTCCATATCGCTTTCCATAAAGGTTGAACTAGATGGCATTCCCACTAGCAGTGGATAAGAGTTCCTTTCTCTCCACATCCCAGCCAACACTGCTTGTTCTCATTCTTTGTGATGTGTGCCAATCTCTGTGGTATGAGGTGGTACCTCATAGTTGTTTTGATTTGCATCTCCTTGATGATTATTGATGTGGAGCATTTTTTTTCATGTGTCTTTTGGCCATTTGTATTTCTTCTTTGTCAAAGTGTCTGTCCATTTCTTCTCCCCTTTTTTTGATGGGATTAGATGTATTTTCCTTGTAAAATTCTGTCAGTGCCCTGTATATTTTGGAGATTAGCCCCTTATCTGATGGGTTTTGTGTGAATAGTTTCTCCCACTCAGTGGGTGGCTCTTGTATCCTAGGCGTTATTTCCTTTGAGATGCAGAAGCTTCTCAGCTTTATATATTCCCATCTGTTAATCTCTGCTTTCACTTGCTTGGAAAGCACAGTTTCCTCCTTGAATATGCCTGTAGTCTCAATATCCTGGAGTGTTTTGCCTATGTGTTGTTCTAAATATCTTATGGTTTGGGGTCTGATATCAAGGTCTTTCATTCATTTGGATTTTACCTTCTTACATGATGTTAACTGGGGGTCTAAGTTCAATTTTTTGCAAGTGGCTAGCCAGTTGTGCCAACACCACTTGTTGAAAGGCTTTCTTTGCTCCATTTAGGATTTCTTGCTCCTTTATCAAACATTAGGTGATTGTATGTCTGGAGAACATTTTCTGAGTATTCAAGCCTATTCCACTGATCTGAGGGCCTGTCTTTATTCCAATACCATGCTAATTTCTTATAAAAAAAACTAGGGAACAAAAGATCTATAAAACATCTGAGAATATTTTTAGAATCTGAACTAATTGTTGATCAAAACATCAATTGGCAGCTTTTTACTTCTATGGATATTGTCTTCATACAGGGGGGAAATTATGCCTGCTACATGTCAAGGAACTCTTAAGGAGGGAAAGGACCTAAATAGACTCTTGTCTGACACTAGTCTGACATGTGACGTTTGGGTATCTGGAAGAAACCCAGACACAAAGCTAAATTATCCCCACTAACTCTCTGCATTGACTATAACTGAATACCTTTCCATGAGAGATGGAACCAGAAGTACCTCATTGGTGCTCAGTTCTCAATAAATATTGCAATACATTCAAGACAAAGATGGCCATCATGGTTCGAGAAAGGAGAGCAGAAAACAAATGTTGACCTCAAATATTAGAAACCAGAGGAAATCTAAGGGTAAGCAAGTTTACAACTTACTTAGGCCTGTTTGAGGGTAGCTGAAGGAAAGAGATATGTTCCATAGAATTTACATTTTGCTTAATGAACAACACACATTCAAGATACACAAAAATTAAAGGTCATTCAAAAATGCAGATCATCAGTTATGTGGAATAGCACAACCATGCTTTAATGAACCATTATTTACATTAAATATTTAAAGGGTGAAAAGAAGGGGCCGGTGAGGTGGCTCTAGAGGTAAGGTGCCTGCCTGCCTTGCAAGTGCTAGCCAAGGAAAGAACGCGGTTTGATCCCCCCGCGTCCCATATGGTCTCCCCAAGAAGGGGCAATTTCTGAGCACATAGCCAGGAGTAACCCCTGAGCATCAAATGGATGTGCCCACCCCCCCCCCCCCAAAAAAAAGAAAGAAAAAAAAATAAAAGGGTGAAAAGAAATAGAACTTTGGACACCTAGAACATTTAAAATTATGGAAGTATTTCTTCTAAGACATTTCTAATCATGCAAAACAAGAATGTACCAAATGCATCTAATGCAGATTGGACATAAAAGCTTGGTTAAATATTAAGCATTTGTGGAAACTATGCAAAGGATAATAAAGAAGTGAAAAGAAAATGTAACAACTATGATTGATATGTGGACAACATCATATGACTCAGCACATTGTGAAACTGAGTCATCATAAAACAATGAGAGAGATAAGGCAGGACCGTATTTGAGAAGATAATGGCTGAAATGTCGATACACACATTTTTTTTTTTTTTTGGTTTTTCAGGCCACATTCACACATTCATTTGATGCTCAGGGGTTACTCCTGGCTAAGTGCTCAGAAATTGCCCCAGGCTTGGGGGACCATATGGGACACCTGGGGATCAAACTGCAGTCTGGATCTTTCCTTGGCTAGCGCTTGCAAGGCAGACACCTTACCTCTAGCGCCACCTCGCCAGCCCCCACGTTTTTCTTTAGTGAAGCACGACATTTGAAATTAATAAAAAGCAAAAATAATCATAAAACATGATTTAAAAAGAAAGAAACAGGTCAGAAAAAGTTTATACTTACATCTGATCAACACTCAAATCCAGAAGAGAAAAAAATTCTATAAAAAAATTGGGAAAGACAACTTAATTTAAAAAATGGTCAAAATCATAAACTGATATGGTTAAAAAGATAACTATTTCAACCAACATGAATTTGTGTAAATCTATTTATATATAATATGCATGCATATACATGATGAACAGAGTATCATCATTCTGAGATAATACCACATACAATGATATATTCCATGCCTATCCAAATGAATAAAATTAACAACTCAGAATAAAATGTGTACATGAGAATACAGAGCAAACATTTCTCAATTTTGTTGGGAATACAAAAGAGCAAAGCTATTTTGAAAATAGGCATCTTTTTTGCTAATATTAAATATATACTATTAATCTAATACTGGGGTTTCAATGCTAGGTAAATACATACTAGAAGTTTGTGCTTGTGTCTACAAGAAAATAATTCTGAGCAAATTATTATGTTGGTTTTATATCAAACAAACAGCTCAATTTGTACCAAGAAAGTAACGATAAAAGTATTATGTTCATATAACCAAAAATATGGGCAGTTATTTGTGAGAATTGCTGAACAAAATGGGATACATACCATAAAACTGCATCTATAAAAAATACAAAAAAAAGAACTAATTAATAGAGCTACATGTGGGAATGTGCTGAATTTGGAGAATAGGAGAAAGGATTCTGGTTTACTAATTGACATTAATACATGTGAGAATCTGTAGCTATAAAGGAAATGTTCTGTATTTTGGCTTAGAGATGAGTGTATGGCTATATGTGCATATTATAAATGATAGAGAAGATTTTAAATATTTGCGTATTTAATTTTTTGAGTATTTAAATATTTAAAGAAGTTTTCAAGTATTTAACTCACAAATAAATATACACCAAACTAAGAGCTAATACTTGAAAATTGGGAACTTGGGAGAAATAAGACAACTAGAATTTAATGTTTGAATAATTGATGTCTAAGGGAATTCAAAGTTAAGACCAGGAGATTCACTATGGCTTAAAGTCATTGATAATAAAACCTTCATAATATTGTCAGGAAAACTTGCATTTTATTATTTGTTGAGATTAGTGCAGTATTTCTTTCTTTTATGCTTTAATTAGAGGGAAAATGATTTAAGTTAAAAGAAAATATTTTAAAATTTTAATAGTTTACCTTCAGAACAATCTAAAATTTTGCATTCTAAAATTGAAAAGTTCTTGAAAGATAATATGATTAACGTGAGATGAATGTCTTTATTTTAGAATATCATTTCACAAGATAATACCATCAGCTATTAAAAACTAAAACACATGTCAGATATGCAGACACTCTCAAGACACACAAAAATTAAAGATCATTCAAAATGATTCATTCAATGAAGCTAAGAAAATAAAAGAAATATGGAGGAGAAGAGGAGATGCTATCCAGTGCCTGAGTCTGCAAAGAAAGGCGCTTTGGTATTTTGGTTTTTTCCTAAGTCTAAGAAACTGGTAGTTTCGATGTGTTGCCTAACTTTGAAAAAGTAAATATTTCTTTGAGTAAATATTTTGTTTGTTTATTATTTATTTATTTATTTATTTTTGTTTGGGGGACCACACCCGGAGGCCCTCAGGGGTTACTCCTGGCTCTGTGTTCAATAGTCACTCCTGGCAGGCTCCAGGGACCATATGGGATACTGGGTATTGAATCCCCGTCAGCTGCATGCAAGTCAAATGCCCTGTCCCTGTGCTATCCCTCAGGCCCAGTATTTTAAATATTAGTATCACCATGATCACTGAAGCCATTTCTGATATTTGTATACATTTTTGATTAATAAATACTTGAATACTTATTTAAATTTTTCTTGATGTATGACTTTCTAGATGCTATTGTAAGTTTTTTCATTATACAGTGAGTTACTTCATTATAATGATGTAAATGTACTTCTGATAGACATTTAAATACTTTATTTAGTCACCATGAAATGACTAAGTGATTTAGGATTGGGCTTCAGGCATACATTGTTTTAACATCCCTCCACCAGTCACCACCCCCATTTGTAAATCCTATGGAGCAGGGGTGGCAAACATGTGGCTCGAGAGCCGCATGTGGCTCCCTGCCAAAATGAATGCGGCTCTTTGCCTATCATTCTTTTGTATACTCTGGCTCTTTGCCAAGTTTGGATTTTGTTCTGCTGCTTCTGAGAAGAGATCTCTGAGGAGAGACCTCCGAGAGCGGAGTCCGCCCCCTTGGCTGCATCATCCCGTCTCCCATCCCTCAGAAACAACTGCTCGGGCCAGCGAGCGAGGGACCCGTGTGGCACATGTTGGGTCACATCTGGCCGTTAGTTCTTAGTGTGGAGGACGCAGCACACCCTCACCATCACTGCAGGATTTTGACCCTCACTCAAAATGGCAAAATGCAATATGTGTTGAATAGATTATTGTTAAATTATATGCTTTTGTGTGAGTGTTTGTCTTTTTTGGCCGGTCATTGCGTAGTGTGGTTCTCTGACTCTCACAGTTTAAAATTTTGGCTCTTTGTGTCGAACTTGTTCGCCACGCCTGCTATGGAGCATATCTCTTTCCTCAAACTAGACTCAAACAGGACTGAGTTACTTCATCGTCTAGTAGTCTACACTTTTTAATTCCTAAAGAATTATTACAAATTGTTACTTAGAATTACTTGTGAAATTACTGCTTATAGAACTTTATGAAATATATTAAAAAAGAACCATGTTTAGTACAGCATTATTCACAATAGCTAGAACATAGAATCCTAACTGCTTATCAACAGTAAGTAGCTAAGTACCTGTGGTTATAGAAACTGTGTATATAGAGAAGAAAAAATGATAACATGAGACATAAATAAGATTCTTTTTTATTATAAGTTTCTTTATTTTTAGTTTGGGTGCTATATCCAAGTGGTGCTCAGGGTTACTGCTAATGGGACATAGAGGCTATATGCAGTGTCAGAGACTGAAGTCAGGTTGGCTGTGAGCAAGGTAAACTCCCTACACTCTGTACTGTCTTTCGGTCTTAATAAAATTAAGAAATTAATTAATGAAATTAATGAAAACACCTATTATATGTTTGCACTCATGCCCACAGATAAACCTTTTTTAATCACTTAAATCTCCAAGTGAGATAAATTGCTAGTCACTGGGTGTGCATAACACTCTTTCTAAGGAAATTTCAATGTTCTAATATTACTGTTTTGTTGTTGCTTATCTTCGATTTTTGAGTTTCGAGTAGTTTTGTCTAGAGGGTCAACAATAGACAGTGTTCAGAGTTTACTTCTGGGTCTGTTTTTAGGGATCACTCCTGATAGGGTTTGGGGACCATATGTGGTGCAAGGTAAGTGCCCTACCCTCTGTATATTCTCGGGTTTTCTGTTTTATTTATTTATTTATTTATTTATTTATTTATTTATTTATTTATTTATTGGCCAAACCCTTGGCGCAATTCAGAGGTTACTCCTGGCTCTGCACTCAGAAATTACTCCTGGCAGGCTCAAGGGACCCTATGGGATGTCGGGGATCGAACCCAGGTAGGCCACCAAACATAACAGGCAAACGCCCTACCACACTGCGTTATCGCTCAGGCCCACTGGTCTTTGTTGTACCTTGTGCTGAAAGAGCTATAAGTACAAATATAAAATTAAATTTTCTTTCATTTTAATTTTGGGACGATAGTGAGAAGCTTATCACTCTGGGTGATATGTGTCAGCTCAATGACACTAAGTTGAGTTTAGATGAGTTGAATCATCCTGCCATGGGGGAATGTCTTCAAAAGAGAGAAGCAATTAGGCTAATTTTATGGGGAATAGTCAGGGTAAAAAGACTCAAACAGAACTCCAGCCTGCGACCTTCTGGTATTACCTACATTCAGGACAAAAATTTAGGTAGAAAATGAAAAACTCCTGTTATAATAAACCAGATTTTTTATTGCTTGAAATAGAAACAAAGATCTACTTATCAATTTATAAGGCAATTATGTATGATTTATTAGACTACAATGCTTATATGTAGAAGCAATTAGTTTTTCTTAGTTTCTGAGAAAACTAGGGATATGGGTTTATTATTATTATTGTTATTGTTATTGTTATTTTGGGCTTTGGACCACACCCTGAAGTGCTCAGGGCTTATTCCTAACTTTACACATAGAGATCACCTCTGATGGACTCAGAGAACCATATGGAACACCAAGGATCAAACGTGGCAAGCACCCTATCTGCTGTACTATTGTTCCAGCACAAGAGTTATTTTGAAACATAAATTTATAATTTTGGAAAAGGAATCAGGAACAAAGATGTGAAGCTCTTTATATCCTGTGATGGCAGGGCCCAACCTGGTCACTGCTTCAGGTCACTCTAGGGCTGTTTCTACAAAGCTTAGTGATCATAAAGTAACAAGAATCAAGGCAGTCAGATGCATGCAGGGCAAGTACCTTACCCCCTATACTCTCTCCCCAGTATCTAGCATAAATAATTTTTTTAATTTTTATTTTGATCCTAATGGCTTACATATCTTTCACAGTAGTATTTTAGGTACATATTAACATTGAGTCAGGGGAATACCCATCACCAAATTTGTCCTCCCCCCATCCCAGTTCCCTTTCTGAAACTCATATACCCCACCATCACCCCCCGGACTGCTAGAGTAGGTGGTCCCCTCTTTGTCTAGCTTACTATTAGTGATCATATATCTGCTTGGTCCTGGTACCCTCTCTTGTTTCCCCCCCCCATTTAAGAGGTGGAGCTAGATAAATAGAGTTATGTTTTTTTTAAGGAAAGAAAAGCAATAGAATGAGGTACAAAATAAGAAAATAAATAAATAAATAAATAGATAGATAAATAAAAAGAAGTCAAATACGCTGAAAATGGGCAGTCTTTCTAGAGGCTTTCAACCTCAGTTTGAGAGAGGACAATAAAAAGGTAATTGAAACACCACAACAATACAGAAAGAAATATCAAATTAAATATCCACTGAGCACTACAGCAATAAAGACAAGCATCACACAATAGTCTCAGTTCTGAAATCCAAATCAAGGAATAAATAAATTTAATGAGCATGTTTCCTTGCATCTAGTTTTTATTGATAAATAAGAATATGTATTCTGAGTCTCATTAAATTTGTTACAAAATTATTTTCAAAAGCCAGAGGATAATGGTAATTGTTGTTCTTCTGCTTCTCAATAATCAGATCAGATAAATTCTACCATAGTGGGGCTGGAGAGATAGCATGGAGGTAGGGTATTTGCCTTACATGCAGAAGAATGGGGGTTCGAATCCCGGCATCCCATATGGTCCCCCATGCCTGCCAGGGCCAATTTCTGAGTGCAGAGCCAGGAGTAACCCATGAGCAAAGCCAGGTGTGACCCGAAAAACAAACAAAAAAAAAACAAAAAAACAAAAAATCTACCACAGTGGCATGGCAATCAAAACAAGAAGTTATTATGAGTCTAGTATCAGATAACACATTCTATTTTACAGAACCTATTACATAATGTCTATAATATGCAGTAAGTTACAGTATGAAATGTTTGCTTTGTCTCTTAGAAAGTAATCCCTTTTAGGGGCTGCAGCAGTAGTCTAGCAGGTAGGGTGTTTGCCTCACAGTGGCCAACCTGGGTTCAATCCCTAAAAATTCTATTGGTCACCTGAGCCTTCCAGAAGTGATCCCTGAGCATAAAGTGAGGAGTAGTTTCCCAAAACAAAACAAAACAAGCAACCCTCTATGCATCAGGTGTTAGTGCTATTTCTGTTATTCACTGTTGTATTCATAAGCTCCCTCACAAAGCATGAAAAATTAATGCTTCTAAAACACTTTTCTAGATATTTATGAAGAAATTCTTAAAAGAATGTATAAGAAATTTTTTTTTGTAAAACACAACAATATCATATTTAAGGCCTGGAGAAATAATACAGTAGCTTAGAACAGTATATTTTAAATGGAATCATCATATGGCCCTATAAACCTGAGGATATGGCAAGGGAATCACAAGGAAAATTTGAATAAAAGGGAGGACCACAGCATCAGACACTGGTAGGCCAACTCATGAGATGAAGGAACACAGGAAAGAAAAGAAACTGTATAAGAAATTTTTAAAGACTATAAAATCTAGCATGACATATTCTTAGATGAAGTAAAATATCTATCAAGCTATCTCTAATTCTTTATTTTTATTATAGGTAAATTATTAGTAATCCCAAATTTTCCTGTATAGCACTTTTCTGTAATAAAATAGAATATTCTTTGTGATCCTAAGTAATTTTAAAACATTATCTATTGAGCTATTAGTTCTCTACAATCACCATCTTCTTTTTCCTCCCATTGCAGCTTCCCATCTTGGTAGATTTTCCTATATGTGGGGGAGACGAATATTGTCAAGTAACTCGATGCATACTTGAGACTTTTCTCAGATTTGTGGGAAAAGTTACCAAACAACAATTAGTCTAAAATTTTGGAAGGATTTATATTTGAAGTCATTGCCTTATTATAATGGCAATTACGAAATTACATAGAGGCTTAACATTTTTCTACAATTAAGAAATATATACATTTCAGTGATTTGTGAGACCAGCCATAACCTGAGATTAGAATCTCCAAAAAAAAATCACATTTTAAATTTTCAAACTAATGATAATAAAATAATTAAGCATTTTGGATTTAAGTGTCATCCGCTAGGTTTTAGTCTGAGGGCAATTAGACTGTTAAGTAATCTATTTCTAAAAACCCTGATTCTGTAATTATGTTTTCATATCTGTTTTACAGATGTGTTTATATCTGTAATTATGTTTTCTAAAAACCAATGTCTAATTGTGATTAAAAATTATTTTATTGAAAACTATAACATAGGCTCCCAAGACAATTATTTTATTGAAAACTAACATAGACTCCCAAGAATAGGGAAGTTTTGTTTGGCCAAGAATGTTTCTTTTCTTGTTAAAAAAAATCAATGAACAAGATGACAAGTTAATACCAACATCTTCTTGTCAAAATTTATTGACAAAAAATGAGTCAGGAGCATATCTAATAAGCCAGGAGGCTTTAGAGTCAAAGATTGTTTTTGTACTAGATACACAAGTATTTATTTTCCTGTAAAATAATAAATTTTTAAATATGATCCCTAATAGTCAAGTTTGACAAGGTGCTTGTTGTTAATCTTTCATAGGAGCTTTAACTCCAACCGAAAATGCTATTTACATTCAGCTGTGCAATCAATTCTATCACAGCCTATTTTACTGGAAATGATTTCATTGAAATGTGCTAGTATAAATGGATTTCAAGATGTTTATTAAATATCTCATGAGGCTCTTGGTTGTACTAAAATGTAATCATTTTAAATGTTTAAAAGATATGAGTATGCATAGTGTAAAGTAAAATATTTGCAATTATAGTGAAGTCTTGCAGTTATATGCTTTTAATTTAAATTTTCTAAAAATTTAAACTCATTGCTAAGATGCCTGGTTTCTTCTGATTTCTCACCATAGTTTAATGGAATTTTATATATATATATATATATATATATATATATATATATATGTATGTATTTAGTTAGTTAGTTAGTTTTTATGTCACACCCAGAAGTGCACAGAGATTACTCCTGGCTCTATGCTCAGAAGTTGCTCCTGTCAGGCTCAGGGGACCATATGGAATGCTGGGATTCGAACTGCCACCCATCCTGGATCAGCTGCATGCAAGGCAAAAGTCCTACCACTGTGCTATCTCTCCGGCCCCAGTAAAATATTTTTTAAAAGAAAGAATTTATATAGAGAGAATTACTAATAATATATTATGAACACAACTTTTAGACTGTAGAAGTGCTAGAACAGTTGTTTAGTTCATAAGAAAGCTAATTTACATCACTACTACTACTAATTTGCTAAATAATTTGACTTAAAAGTCATCATATACAAAACTGAAACCTAATATATTAATTAAAATTTGTAGGGGCCGGAGTAATAGCACAGCTACCTTGCACGTGAACAACCCATTAATGGACCTGAGTTTAATACCCAACGTCCTATCTGGTCCCCCAAGCCTGCCAGGAGCAATTTCCGAGTGTAGAGCCAGGAATAACCCCAGAGTGTAGTCACGTTTGGCCCCAAAAACCAAAACGAAAAACAAACAAAAAGAATTGCAATGAAAGAGAAAGAGAAGAAAGAAAGAAATGAAAGAGAAAGGAAGAGAGATAGTGCAATGGATTGAGTATTTTTGCCTTGCATGCACCCAACCCTGCATTCTTGGCATCCCATATGGTTCCTGAGTGCAGAGCCAGGAATAACCACTCATAAAGAATGCCAATTGTGGGTCAGAGTGATAGTACAGTTGATGAGGCATTTGCCTTGCATGCAGTCAAAATCCGTTTTAATTCTTAGTAGCCCATATGGTACTCCAACCTGTCAGGAGTGATCTTTGAGTGCAGAGCCCTCCCAGTGCTCAGAAAACAAACAAATAAACACCATAACAAAGATCAACAATAGCAACAACAACAAAATAGAAAAATTCATAATAGACTTAAAATTTAAAATTGCTACTGATCTATTTAAGCATTTGCTTTCAATAAACAGAATTGTCTTGTTCATAAAATATTATAAATTATAGTGTATATTAAAAACTTATGTCTAGATTATTTTAATATTAGAAGAATTTTTATTCTAGAATTGACATCATGTTTTAATTTATAATAGTCTTTCTATAGTTACTACAACAAATGACCAGACTCAGGGGCTAAAATAAAGCAAATTCAGTCTCTCAGATTTCTAGAGGTCAGGTCAAAGGATGAGTAGAATTAGTTCCACTGGAGGCTATTGGCAAGAAACAGACCTTTACTTTTCCAGTGTCCAGACTCTTAGGCCCTTTCAGCTTCAAAGCCAGAAATTTCTTTACTCCAACTTTTCTTTCTACATGAGAAACAAATTGTTCTGAAAGGCTTGTTCCAGCATCTGTCACCACAGTGTGAGGAAATAGTGTTGACGAGGCCCCATGGATTTTCAAAGAATTAGATTGCTTTAAGAAAGACTTCCCAGAGTCAGGGTCATCTACAGAAATGACTTTTTTAAATCGAAGAACCCTGGTTTTATTTGAAGAGCAAACATGAAGTAAACCTCTCATTACTCATTCACTTAGGATAAAAATCTTCAGATTGTCTCACTCTTTCTAAAAATTGTAGCACATATACCCTCTGGTTTGGTGTTTTTCTCTTGCATATCTGTCAGATATTTGTTTGCCCAATCTACTTGAGAAGAAGTCAAAGGGGGCAGGAGGGACTTCTTCCTGAGTACTGAACCCATCTTCTCCCCATCTCTGCCTACTGCAGTCCCTTGGAAGTTTCCTGTGATTACATTGCACAAACTCAGAAAATCAGTATAACCAACCTATTGCAAAATAATTGAATCTGAAAACTGCTTGTTGCTACATACAGTAATATAGATCACAAATATGGGAGATTAGATTTGTGTAATTTTGTCTATTACATAGACAAACTTTAAATTTAGTTTTAGGAAACATCATTTTCTAGTGAAGAATGAGCCCTTTTTAATTATACTATTCCACACATTGTCATGTTTATTTTTACCCTCTCTTGATAGTCTATATACATTAATTCACAAAAAATGTTTTATTTCTTTTGGTCTTTTCAGTTAATATAAAAAAGGGAGTATTTAGTATTACTAAAATCCTACAGAAAATTCTAATTGCTGAAGAGACATTGGGTAACAAGCCCTCTAAATCTCACTCCAAAATTAAAAAGGATTTGGAAATGCTTTTCCCAATTCAGATATTGGACAGTGTCATGAACATTTTCACATTAGTATTTCAAGTAATTGTTACCATAACATATTTAACTAAATGAAAAAAATAATAATATATAGTTCATTACTTCAGACAGAGCATAACAGAAAGTGAAATAACTTACTATTTATCACATTCTGTCAGTAAACTGTTTTAAAGGGAGTGTGAAATGACCTGCTGCCCTTGTAAGAAATGAATTGCATCTCCTCTCTTACTCCCTTGACTCGAGTTCAAGTTTTATACCTGGAGAAAAACACAAAGGACAGGTGATAAAATTAGGATGTTTTACAGCACTTTTACAGCACTGGTTGGACTGCAGTTAGCAGAAGTTGTATAAAAGCATCTGTGCCTCTTTTGAAGAGAAAGACTATAGGAAGAACCCATTATCCTACAGAAGTGTATACAAAGAATATTTATGGCTATTTAGATTTCTTCAATGCGCATTCTAATACCAAACTTGGACTTTTGTTTATGTATGTGGATACACTGAATAAGACTGAGAATATATAGTTTTTTATATATGTCCTTCCCATATATACATATATGTGTGTGTGTTCTTCTCCAAAGTACACTTTGATATGACCCAAATGATTACCTGCAATGCATATAAACCCATGCCTTAGTTAAACTGGTGTTAGCAATTAAAAAACAGTAGTTTAATTTTTGGCTTGGCAACAAGTTCAAAATCCATTATTCTTGAGCTGAAATTGCCAGGAATTTAAAAAATTTAAAGAATTGGGGCCGGAGAGATAGCACAGTGGTAGGCCATTTGCCTTGCATGCAGCCAAACAACAGTTGGAATCCCGGCATCCCATATGGTCCCCAGAGCCTGCCAGGAGCGATTTGAGTGCAGAACCAGGATTAACTCCTGAGCGCCACCAGGTGTGACCAAAAACCAAAAATAAATAAATAAAAAGAACCATAACTAATATGATATAGAGTAAAAATGTAATCACTGGACAAACCACTGCTCTATTAATATCACATCTGGAGTGTTGTTAATAGTAAAGGACATTTTTCTCAAACCACAATAAATGTAAAGAATGAGGCTTTAGTGTAAAACTCAGACAACTCCAAAGCTTTAATCCTGAAAAAGAAATAGTTGTGCTGAGGGCAATGTTTCTACACAGTGAAAGGCTGGAGCATTTAGTTATTTGTATGGGCTTTCTTCTAAAGAAAATAAAAGCTGCATTAAATGACCACAATTCTTAAAAGTCTGACTTATTTTAATAAGTTTTCTTTAATAGCTGGGTTTTTTTTTTTTTGAATCACTTTGGATTTCTCTAAGAGATATTCAGAAACTATTGCCCTATATTATAGATAAGGAAACCCAGCTACAGAATAGGTTAAGAAACATGTAGAAATTTCACAGTAAGTGGGAGACACACATCTCAGTGTTTTGGCTCTGTACTTAAAGTAACAATTGCCTCTTGGAAGTATGAAAATATTGTAAGAATTTAATGATAGAATGTAAAAGTATACATGTGTATCCTTATAGCATGTGTAGACAGATAAACTTAAGTAGGGAAAAGAATTTACTGCACAGAAGTTAAAGTCACCTGAATATTTATATACCAGTAATTAGATGTTTAACCATTGTGAAATGGCATTGATAAGACACTTGTCTTCCATGGTACTCAGGATGTTTGCAGGAGTAAACTACTTACTGTGTCCTCAAAGTACTTTGCTGTAAGAGCTCTATCAAAGTTAATCAACAGAAAAATATATTTATTGTCTGGCATGTGGAAAACACTCACAAAACATTAGGTGCATTACCTGGCAACATCAGAAGCATATATTCAGATATTAGATTAATTTTTACATAGTATAATACAGTCGAGAAATGCAGATGGGGGAAAAGAGTGAGAAATGTGAACAAGAAATCTTCTAAATTTCTTTGTAAACTGTGAATCACTGTTGTATAGACAGCCAGATGAACATTTTCTCTCAAACCTTATTCTTTTCCCATAAATTTATATATCGTGTTGTAACCTTTGTCTAAAGTGCACCTAATTTGAGTGACTACATCTGCTAGTTACCATAGGCTTCAGTAGCTAAGAAAACCATTATAGCTGTAGTTATATATTCATAGGTTTCAGTTGCACAAATTTCAATATCCATCCATTTATATTAATCTTGTCTCTTCTTGTCTCCTTTTTTTGCTCTTTGGATCATACCCAATGGCGTTCAGGGTTTACCTCTGACTCTGTGATCACTTATCACACCTGCAAAGGTTGGAGGATCTTATGATCTTGTCTGTACGCAAGGCAAGCACTAGCCAATGGACTATATCTGTCTGGTCTCACAGCAAGCTTTTCTAACTCTTATTTGCAGACAGATAATATGACTGCAATGCAAATATTTAATGCAACATTCTTTTGTACTGTGCTATCAATTTGAAGCTTGTAGATTATGTACTCTAAATGAATGAAAACCAATTTCCCATATTTGCTTTGGGCCTTCACAGGGAATAAAATGCACAGGAAAAGAACCACATTTACATACTTCATTGGTATAATCTAACCCAAGATGAATTAGATGCATTTTTTTGCCAGAGGCACTGGTGCAAAGTAGAATATAATTTAGTCACAGTACCTCTCAAGGGGAAATTGCAATGTGTAAATATGTCATGATCTGAGAAAAGGTGGATCAACTCTACATATTACAACTATAATACTGTCTCACTTGTGCACATATTTATGAACTGGATCCATCGCTTTCTCTGCTGGATTCATAATCTATCTATGTCACAAATTTACTCCTTTCAATAGAAACTAGAGAATGATTACATGAGGCCTAAGGAGAATAGCAATCTATGACCAATTAATTCCAATAACCCATTGCCATGCTGCTGACTTGGATGGTAAATCTAAAGTTTTTTAAATTGTTTTATTATTTTGTCAAAATAGGAACTTATCACCTAAGCTAATCTAGGAGAAAAAATATAAATTACTGACAGTGGAAGACTGCTGTGTACATATACAAGTCTATACTAAGATGACTGCTTTCTACTTCCCAAAGTGATTTTGTTATTTATTTTATTGTTGATGTCTCAGAACAAACTGTTCTTTGTTTTATTTTTTCTATTTTTCCCTTCATATCATTAATCTGCTCAGAGTTCTTATTATAACTTGTTGAAATCTTAGTGCATCTCTTTTATAACAAAGGTACTGTGTCATGATTTGCATAAAATGCACATGTAAATATCAAATGTTGATAATTACTACATACATAGATTTATTTTTGAATCATCACCAAATGTGAAGTACAAAAATATGTTCCCAAAGTCTGTGTTCTTTTCATTATATCTCATACTATATAATTCAGCACTATGGGTATGGCATCTTATCTTGCATGAAGCCAATCTAGGCTGATCCCCAGCTTCCCACATGTGACCTGAGGCCTCTGAGTAATAATTTCTGAGTGCAGAACTAGGATTATCCCTGAGTGCTGCTGGAGTGTTGTGGGGTGTTGGACTGCTGTGTCTCCCAAACAAAACTAAACAAAATAGGAGCCTCCAATTTCATCTCTAGGTATTAACAACCATCCTCTTGATTTTTACTATTCTAATACATAAATATTTAATAACTCATTTTAAATTTCTACAATGATTTTGACCATTCATTTCTTTTCAAATATTTTAATAAAGCTATTTTGTTGAATTGTAAAATATACCATGAATACAATTTCTTTATATAATGTATTATTTTTTCAAGTATTTGGTTTTATTTTTTAACATATTTGAAAGCAAAAAATGTTAAAACTTTTACAAAATCCAGTTTAAACTTTTAATGGATAGTGTTTAGTGTTTTAAGAAATATGCCTATTCTAAGGGTATACAAATATTCTCTCATATTTTATTCTAGATTTTATGATTTTACCTTTTACAATTATGTGACCAATAAGGCATTAATGGTAATATTAAGTAAGTTCGAATTTCACTATTTCTATAAGACTATCCTTTTGCTCCTACAAAACTTGTTGAATAGTATTTTTTCCTCACTAACTACTCCTGTCTTTGTTACAATAAACTGATCATATGAGTAGAATGGTTCTAATTTAATTTTAGACTTTCTTTATCAACATCCACATCACCTATGTATTTCTATACAAATGTTAACATAAAGTACAACTTATAAAATCAATATAATTTAAAATATAAAATATGAAAATAAAATAAAAATATAAAAATATAAAATATAAAAACCAAATATTTATGAACATGCATTTATTAAAATTATTAAATATATGCATGTGTGTATTATTTTGTCCATTTAAAAAATACATAATGCCCAAGAAACAACACAAAATTACCTAATATTCAAAGAAAATAAGGCATAACTAGAAAAAAATTAATCAATAATAAAAGCAACCAGAGGGGTTGGGAAAAAAACAAAAGCAACCAGAAATATAGATAACTAAGATTACAAAATACTAAATATATTATAAAATTATATACATAATCAAGAAAGTAGAGGAAAACATAAGCATGATAAAGTGAGATAAATAAGTACTATTTTTGTTTGTTTTTTGGTTTTGGTTTTGGGCCACACCCATTGACACTAAGGGGTTCCTCCTTGCTATGCACTCAGAAATCTCTCCTGGACTACTGGACAGGGTCAGGAGCAATCGGCAGGGAACCACAGGTAGAGCAGGAGGTTGAAATTGACCAGGACCTACAGGCAGCCTCTGCCATTACTGGGTGGGGTCAGGACAATCAGAAATCTAAAAATATAAGCTGAGAAATAAAAACAAGCACTTTTTAAAAGCAAATAGGGTATATGGGAATATATTTACTGGTCTACCATTGGAGTAGTTTCTGACACCTCAGACTGAGAAACTTGGAGAAATTGATATATTCTATATGCATAAAATTGTATGTATATTTTGATTAAAGAGAATGAAGATGTGTGGTCAAGGGCTTTAATTCTAATCTCATACCCTATAAGTTGAAAGCCAGGTTCATCTCTATGACACTATTGAACTTGAGGATGTTACTTAACTATTGTGTGTTCAACTTCCATATATCTGAATAGGGTTAAATGTGGTATTAGAGAGCATCCAACTATGTCTGTACAGGAAGGAGAAAAGAAATCTAGGGCAGTGATGAAGTGTTAGTGACACAATGGTAGGAGCAGAGGTTAAAAAGCAACTACAAAGCTATATGTCAATATACATATATATGTGTATATATGTACAGTATATATAATTATAAATTGTATTACCTTGATCAAAATCAAAAACAGTGGTACCCAGAAACAATAGAGATGAGGGCCAGGAGGACCAGTCCATGGTAGGAAGCTTACTATTAAAATTGGGAAGTACAGTTAGGTCAGAGAAGGGTCCACTATGAAAATGATAGCGAGAAATGATCACTCTGGATAAGATCTGGGTGCTGAAAGGAAATAAAGTGATGTGCATGATGCACCTTCAGTAACCATATTGCAAACCAGTGTTTAAAAGAAAAACAGGAAGAGAGAGAAGGAAAGGGAAAGGGAGGGGGAGAACAAGAGAGAGAAAAGAGACGTATCTGCAATAGAGACAGACAGAGGAGAGGAGAGGAGAGGAGAGAGGAGAGGAGAGGAGAGGAGAGGAGAGGAGAGGAGAGGAGAGGAGAGGAGAGGAGAGAGGAGAGGGGAGGGGAGGGGAGGGGAGGGGAGGGGAGGGGAGGGGAGGGGAGGGGAGGGGAGAGGAAGGAAATGGGATATTGATGGCAGGGTATGTGCACCTGTGAAAGGTATTGTACATTGTATGACTGAAACTCAATCATGAACAATGTTGTATCTGTGAAAAAAGAGGAGAGGAGAGGAGAGGAGAGGAGAGGGGAGGGGAAGGAAATGGGATATTGATGGCAGGGTATGTGCACCTGTGAAAGGTATTGTACATTGTATGACTGAAACTCAATCATGAACAATGTTGTATCTGTGAAAAAAGCCAACTGTATTATGAACAACCTTGTATTTATTTTATTTAATTGTATTTTGTTTTATTGAATTTCAACCATTGTGATTTACAAAGTCCTTCAAAGTTGGGTTTTGGACATACAATGAATCAGGGTTAAACCCCATCACCATGTCCACCTCTTCCACCATGTTCCCAAAAGTATAATCCAAAAACCACACTTTGCTTCCCAACCTGCCAGTATAACAGGGTCATTTAAAGTTTAGGTTCAGTTTGGGTGTATTTATTCCATTGTTGTTGACTTTGGCTTGGATATTTGTTTCTATTTTTTTTTTTGGTTTTTGGTTTTGGTTTTTTGGGGGTTACACACAGTGATGCTCAGGGTTTACTTCTGGCTATGTGCTCAGAAATCGCTCCCAGCTTGGAGGATCATATGGGACATAGGGGATCAAATCCAACTCCATCCTGGGTCAGTTTCATGCGAGGCAAATGCCCTACCACTGTGCTACTGCTCCAGCCCCTATTTCTGTCCTTTCTTTAATCTCCAACAGTCCACCTAAGATCACTTGGCCCCTTACTCTTATTCTTTTGTATTTGTGTTTCTACTCCACTCAGTTTCATCCAGGCTGTTTTCAAGTCTTAACTATTCTACAGAATGCTACAATGAATAGCAGTGTGCATACATTCTTTTAGATGAATGTTTTTTCTGTCCTAGAAATAGATACCCCAAAGTAAGATTGCTAGATCTTATGGCAGCTCAATTTTGAGTTTACTGAGAGCCCTCTGTAATATTTTCCATAGGGATTAACCAGGCAGCATTCCCACCAGTGGTTGAGAGTTTCTTTATCACCACACCCCTGCCAACAGAGATTGTCCCCATTATTTTTGATATATTGTTCCATCCTCGCTGATGTAAGATGATACCTCATTGTTGTCTTTATTTAGATTTTTCTTTTCTTTTTTTTTTTTTTTTTGTTTTTGGGCCACAGCCAGCAGTGCTCAGGGGTTACTCCTAGCTATCTGCTCAGAAATAGCTTCTGGAAGGCACGGGGGACCATATGGGACACCAGGATTCGAACCAACCACCTTTGGTTCAGGATTGGCTGCTTGCAAGGCAAACGCCACTGTGCTATCTCTCCGGGCCCTATTTAGATTTTTTTAATAACAAGTAATGATGAATATTTTTTCATGTGTCTGTTGGCCATCTATTGATCTTTCTCGGAGAATTGGAATAAAGACAGACTTTCAGATAAATTGATTAGAATAGAATATCCAACGACAAACCCCCAAGCACATGATTGATTAATCTTTAACAAAGGAGCCAAGAACTTGAAATGGAATAAAGATATTCTCTTCAACAAATGTTAGAACAATTGGATAACCACATGTAAGAAATTAAAGCTCAATTCATAATTCACACTTTACACAAGCCATTAAAATTAGATTAAAGACTTTGAGATTAGACCCAAATCCATAAGGGTTTTTGAGGAAAGTATAGGCAGAACACTCCAAAACTTAACCCTCAAAGAAGTCTTTGGTAATAGGGTGCCAATGGCAAGGGCTATATTATCAAACCTGAATAAATGGGATTACATCAAACTAAAATGTTTCTGTATGGCAAAGTAACAAAGGATAAAATTGGAAGATGGATAAATGAAAGGGAGAAAAAATTTGCTCTTGACACATCAAGTAAAAGTTTGATAAAAAGGATATGAAAACACTCACAAAGGTTAACTCCACGAAACCTAAAATTCCCATCAAAAATGAAAGGAAATGAATTTTGTATTTAAGTAAACCAAAATTTCAAACTTGGTAAAAAGAATACATCTTGATTATCAAAGTTCCTGTTATTTGATTCCCAGCACCACATTACTTTTGTTTTTTTCAAAATGGTCAATGCTATTGGTCTCATAGAAAAGTTCTATCAAAGGAATTAAGATGTAAAATGTTATATTATATTTTTGCATTGAGTTAGAGTATGCAGTAATACTGATCTGCATTTGTCCACTGGAAAGACTTGAATCTATGACTGCATGCAACACTGTTTCTAGATTTATAAAAGGATAATTTTTGCAAAAGAAATAACAAACAAGATAGAATGAAAATTACAAAGTGGTGCCAATCACATTATTTGAACCCCATACCCTTATGAGGTTGGAGATCTTAATGGAGCTATCTAGTGAGTACATCAATGTAAGCAATATAATACTTGCCTAAATGAAATGTCACACTTGCCTCTGAAAGAATACAGAGAAGTACAGTAGATGAAGCCAGGAATAAAGTGCTTAGTATCCAGCACATCACCAGAAATGCTGACTCACAGAGTCACATATGTGACCATAAAGATAAAACCATGGAAATGGCAATCAAGGGTGAATGACCGTGGCTAAGAAGAAGTATTAGTATATGTACCACAGTTTCTTTAGCCATTCGTCTGTTGAAGGGCATCTTGGTTGTTTCCAGAGCCTGGCTATTGTGAATAGTACTGCAATAAATATAGGTGTGAGAAAGGGGTTTTTGTATTGTATTCTTGTGTTCTTAGGGTATATCCCTAGGAGTGGAATAGCTGGGTCGAATGGGAGCTCAATTTCCAGATTTTGGAGGAATCTTCATATCATTTTTCATAGAGGTTGGACTAGATGGCATTCCCAAAAGCAGTGAATAAGAGTCCTTTCTCTCCATATATACAATGAAATATTATGCAGCTGTCAGGAGAGATGAAGTCATGAAATTTTCCTATACATGGATGTACCTGGAATCTATCATGCTGAGTGAAATAAGTCAGAGGGAGAGAGAGACATGTAGAATAGTCTCACTCATCTATGGGTTTTAAGAAAAATAAAAGCCATTTTTGTAACAATCCTCAGAGACAATGAGAGGAGGGCTGGAACTTCCAGCTCACTTCATGAAGCTCACCACAAAGAGTGGTGAGTACAGTTATAGAAATAACTACACTGAGAACTACCATAATCATGTGAATGAATGAGGGAACTGGAAAGCCTGTCCAGAGTACAGGTGGGGATGGGGTGGGATGGAGGGAGATTTGGGACATTGGTGGTGGGAATGTTGCACTTTCAAAGGGGGTGTTCTTTACATGACTGAAACCTAATCACAATCATATATGTAATCAAGATGTTTAAATAAAGAAAAAAAAGAGAAAAAAAAACCCTGAAGCAAACCTACAAAAAATAAAAAAAAAGAATAGTCAAAAATATATAAGACATTAAAAAAAAAAAAAGAAGAAGAAGTATTAGTGACCAGGGAAGTGAACATGAATTATCACTGATTAGACTGTTGCCTAAGAAGGTTTATCTAAACCAGGGGTCTCAAACTCAATTTACCTGGGGGCCGCAGGAGGCAAAGTCAGGGTGAGGCAGGGCCACATAAGGGATTTCCCTTACCAAATATTCTCAATAAAAAAATCGCATTAGTAAGAAAAAAATCGGAAAAAATCGCATTAAACATTTGCATACCCCAAACGGAGCTGCTCGGGGTATGCGAATGTTTAATGCGATTTTTTTCTTACTTGCCCGGGTTAGCCTAAGGTGGACTTTGGTTTGCTACCCTGGTGACCCATATGGTCCCCCAAGCAAGGAGTAACACATAGCACATAGCCAGGAGTAGCCCCTGAGAGTCACCAAAACCCAAAAAACAACAACAACAAACAAACAAACATTAATGTATCTATGGTTCATTATAAGATAAAAAGGCAAGCGATTAAGGGTATAGTCTAATAGGCTGGAATGAAGCTTTGAAAACAGGAGAACTATGTTCAATTCACAGAATCAGAATCACGTGGCTCCCTGAGTACCACTGAGAATTATTCACAAATGCAGAGCTAGGAATAAACCCCCAATCCTCCAACCCCTAAAACAGTTGGATATGGCCACAAAACCAAAAAAATATAAAGAGGGGGGCTGGAGAGATAGCATGGAGGTAAGGCATTTGCCTTTCATGCAGAAGGTCAGTGATTCGAATCCCGGCACCTCATATGGTCCCCTGAGCCTGCCAGGAGCGGTTTCTGAGCATAGAGCCAGGAGTAACCCCTGAGCGCTGCTGGGTGTGACCCAAAAAACAAACAAACAAAAAATATATGTAAAGAAAATAAAAGACAATAACTTTCAGGCAAAAGCACTGAGAGTATTGTTTACTTTCTAGGGCTCAAACTATACTGCAAATAACAATTTTAATTCATGTTATGGGTATTAAATCGTGACAGTAAAATAATATGTATGTTATCTAGAATAAAAATTTTAACAATTAGCTCTCATAATTAGGTAAAATAATAAATTTTCTAATTAGGAACTGAGAAATAGTCACAATCATTAATAATGAGGGACATACAAATAAATTAAATGACGTCCCAGTAGTCATGAGAAATTCTCTAAGTCCACTCTCTTGTATTTAGTTAGGTAACAAAAAACGTAACAAAATTAAATACTGGTGATGAAATATAAAATTCACATCACACATAAGATATTAGATGCTTCAAACGTTGACATAGCATAAATCTGCTAACATTTGGCAAGGAATTTATTCAATGTTTCATTACTCACTTAAAAATGTAAGCCTCTTAGAGGCAAATTTCATTAACATTAAAATTTCATGAACATTATCAGTCAAAAACACAGTCACATAATCTGCAGTTCAGTTTATGGTGAAATGGTAACATGAGCTTGTAGATATTATCTGATGTTATCATTGACCCAATGCAAGCAAATGCAAAAACATCTCTTTAAAATGAGTGAATTTGCCACGTGGAATTGCTTGTCAATTTTTACTGCTCTAGTTAAACTCACTAATTATTCTTTAATTGCCCATGCCCTGGGACACGTTCTAGAATTTGAAGCCACAGAAGTTAAGAAGTTTATCTTGGCGGTAATTGTAGACCTGCCAGTTGGCAAATAAAATTAGGAAGAGGGATTTAAAGCCGAGAAAAAGAAAGTGAGCCTCCCCCCCCCAGCCCCACACACACACACACCTCCATCTCAAAAAAGGCAATTCCTGCAGAGGGGAACAGGATACAACCACAGTGAGATCTGACTTATATTTATACCACATGCTAATATTTTAGATTTCACTGCTGTCTTTTTACAGTGCCAACAGTCCACTCTCTTGGCTTCCTGTCGAGCTACACACCTGGTGACAGAAAGAAGATCTAGGAGCAGATGATCTGTTACATTGCTCATAGCTCTTGCTCAGTGGGGAAGCTCTGCTTGTTTTGAACTTTGCAGTGGATGAAAAGACAAACCAATAACCTGGGTTAAATCGAAACACACAAGAAATTAACCGTGATAGGCCCTTAATGGAGAAACCAATCAAAAGACAATATATTCATCAGTACATTAATGCTGATTGATTTACAAGACTTTTCTTTAACAAGGCATTTATGGTCCTTGTTAAAGTTACTGGCTTGTTTGCTTTCCTCTAAAAAATGCTCATTCTCCAAATGCTAGCCTCTTTTAAAAATATCATATTTTTATTCTAAATCTTGAATTGATAGTATTTCCTAGTTCTTTATAATTATTTTAGTTTTGACATTATCAATCACCACATTCTGATATAATCATTATTATTTTAATAGTATCAGATCCATGCCAATATGTCTTAGAAAAATTATTCTATTTTTAATTCATCAATAGTTTTATTTCAGTTATTTGCACAACCATGAAGTTCTTCTTTGACTAAGACTGTTATAATTAAACTCATTTCTGTGAGTATAAGCAAATCAGTCATTGTATACCCTGGTTTCTTTGTGTAACTGAATATGAGAATTTTGAAAAAACTGTCAACACTAAAATGTTTGTGGACACACAAAATAAAAATTAATTCAAAATCAACCATGCAATGTGTCTGAGGTATTTCTGGCAGTGTTCGTCTGTTGCACATCTTGCGTAAAAAGGGTCTCAAAGGGAAAAGTTTCAGAAGCCCTGCTCTGTGGAGTGATTTTAAGAATGGAATTGTTAGGGAGTCATTCAAATGTGACAGATGACACATGAATTGTGAAGACAAAATATCAGAAAGTTTTTTGTTTTTTTCCTTTATATAAGCATATAAATGACTTTAGGAACACTATTATGTTACAGAAAAATATTTCAACACATCACTAACAAAATCAGGTTTTGTTGTTTTATCCTAAACTGATTATCTGGACATGATGGCATGGCATCTTCTACATTTTAATTAATAGAAATTTAATTTATTTAACCAACCACTCATTGATTCAAAATATATTTTATGACACATCCCTATGTATTAATATAATTGTACTAATAATTATGGTTTTAAGAAGCTAATAAAAAGTGGAAGTGATCACATTTTCTACATTTAAGTGTCATTAATAGACTTTGCAATAAATACATATTAAAAAATAAAATCCATTTAATGAAGGGGTCTCAAACTCGCAGCCCATGGGCCATTTGTGGCCCTCTGTACAACATTTTGTGGCCCACAGCAGGCCTTCGAATATTGCAGTGTTCAAGATTATTTGCTTACCAAATAATCGCAATAAAAATCGCATTAGTAAGAAAAAAATTGCATTAAACATTTACATACTCCGAGCAGTTCCGTTCGGGGTATGCAAATGTTTAATGTGATTTATTGCAATTTTTTCTTACTAATACTATTTTTATTGCGAATATACGGTAAGCGAATAATCACGAATACTTTGCGCCTAGCACAGACGTCATTTCCGCTGCTCCTGCCCACTGTCCCTTGCATTATCAGAGGCCTAAGGGAGAGAAGGGACAGAAGTTTATTACAGAATTAGATTTTGTAATACCTTCATCAAAGCCTGCAGTGAAGAGAAAGATTGATGAGGAGCACAGACAATTTCAGGAAAAGTGGGAGACGCACTATTTCTTTACTGAGCACAGGGGCATCCCCACATGTCTTATTTGCTCAGAGAAAGTTGCAGTGCACAAGGAATACAACTTGAAACGCCATTATTCAACTAAACATGCTGAGGAATGTGCAAAATATCAAGGAAATGAGAGAGCCAAGTGGGTTGCTAGTCTTAAAGCATGTCTAATGAGGCAACAAGATTTCTTCAAGAAAGCAACCAAAGAGAATGTTGCATCAGTCAAAGCTAGTCACATGGTTAATGAGATGATTGCTAAGGCAGAGAAACCATTCACAGGAGAGTTTGTTGAAAAATGAATGTTACAGGCTGCAAGTATTATCTATCTGTCCAGAAAAGAAAGGTCAGTTTAGCAAAATCAGCCTTTCTGCCAACACTGTGGCAGAGCGCATTTCTGACATGTCAAGTGACATTTATCATCAACTGTGTGAGAAAGCCAAATGTTTTGATGCATACTCAGTTGCTTTTGACAAGGGCACAGATATAACAGACACTGCGCAGCTCACAATTTATGTCCGTGGTGTTGATTGCAATTTTGAACTGACAGAGGAGCTGCTCACAATAATTCCAATGCATGGCCAGACCACCGCTAATGAGATATTTCGACATCTGTGTGAAGGCATTGAGAATGCAGGTTTGCCATGGAAGAGGTTTGTTGGAATAATAACCAATAGAGCACCATCGATGACAGGGAGGAAAAATGGACTGGTGGCACTTGCTCAAAAAAACTTGAAGAGGAGGGTGTAGAGAAGGCCATTGCTCTTCACTGCATTATCCATCAGCAGGCCCTTTGCAGTAAATGCCTGCCGTGTGACAATGTGATGTCTGTTGTTGTGAAATGCATCAACCAAATCAGATCCAGGGGCTTAAAGCACAGGAGGTTCCTGCTTTTTTAGAGAAAATGAAGTCAGAATATGGAGATCTGCTCTATTTCACCGAGGTACGTTGGCTCAGCAGGGGAAATGTCCTGAAAAAAATTTTTGAGTTGAGAGAAGAAGTGAAAGCCTTCATGGAGAAAGATGGGAATGCTGTTTCTGAGTTGAGTGATCACAAATGGCTCATGGACTTAGCTTTTCTTGTTGACATCACACATAAGCTGAATGTACTAAACAAGATGTTACAAGCCGGGGCAGCTTATCAGTGCTGCCTATAACAACGTGAGAGCATTCTCCACAAAACTTGTGTTATGGAAATCCCAGCTCTCTCAGACACACCTTTGCCATTTCCCAGCATGCAAGGAACTTGTGAATGCAGACATACCATTCAGTGGTGAGGAATATGTTGATGCTATTTTTAAGCTAGAGAAGGAATTTATCACAGATTTGCAGACTTCAAAAAGCACAGAGCCATTTTCCAAATTTTTGTGTACTCCTTTTCCTTTGATGTGCAAGATGCCCCTCCTGTGCTTCAAATGGAGCTCGTTGACTTGCAATGCAACTCTGATCTCAAAGCCAAATTCAGGGAGATTAGTGGAAAAGCAGACATGCATGGGCAATTTTTGAGAGAATTTCCCCCCCAGCTTCCCTGAGCTTTCCCAAATGTTCAAATGCACCATGTGCCTTTTTGGGAGCACATATTTGTGTGAAAAGTTATTCTCCACATTGAACTTCAATAAAAGTACAGGTCTAGACTTAATGATGATCATCTTCAAGCCATACTGAGGGTCTCAACTGCTTCTTCTCTAAAGCCAAATGTGGTTCAGATTTGTGAGAAGAAGCACTGTCAAATCTCTCGCAGCAAAGAATAGGCAAAAGATGCCATGTTCAGAAGAACTGTTCATGATCTTCACTCAATGTTCTATTCATGTTCTGAAGAAATAATTAAAACTGTTAATAATGACGTTTGAGGTCTTTTTTTTGTGAAATCCCTTATATGGACCTGCTTCACCCCAACTTTGCCTCCTGTGGCCCCCAGGTAAATTGAGTTTGAGACCCCTGAATTAATGGAAATAGACAAAACAATTATATCAAACATTATTACTACAAGAATTAATAGTATAGCCCCCTCATAGGACTTATATCCTAATTACAATGTGCTGCTTATTTTGTAAGGATAACTCAACCCAGTAAGGAGTTTAGATATGGCAGAGTTGACCCCCCCAAAAAAACCATCTGGTCATTTTTCAGATGGTCTGTAAAACACCCCAGGAACAATTACCCATGAAAAAAGGAATCTTCTAGAAGTCTAATGTCTTTCAAGTGCATGAGCAAATGGAAAATGCAAAACTCATAAACTGGATGTCTCAAAAGCTCACCAGGATGTCTCTAGTACTCCAAGATTGTTTTCTGTAACCCCACCAGACATCAGTGAGGTAGGAATATGGCTTTTTCTCCATTCCTTGCCTTTGTGTAAGAAAACTATGTAAGGTATTCAGAAAGACTACTAGAGGTCCTTGTGCCACTTTGGCCCAGGGGTCTGGGTCCTCAGTACTGGGCTAATAAATTTTCAATTTTTATCTATCTATGGTGCCTCTGTGTCTCTGTGGGTCTGGCCTAACATTACAACTGTTTTCTTTTATAATATATTATTTTATAATATATAATGTGTTCTTTTATGATGTGTAGTATATATAACATATAAATTTATCATGTAAATTTATATTCATTTATACCATTATTTTTATAATACATATTTTATAATATTAGAAATATATCATAAGTGATATATAAGTATATATTATAATTATATTTTTACAACAATTTTAGAAACAAAGGAAGCAAATCAGGCAGGCTGATTCCAGAGCTTAAACTCATGCATTTTCTAAGAAAAATAAGATGTACATTGCAATGAAATGCAAAGAAATATTTACTCAATAGAATAGTGATTATTTGGATGGGTTGAAACTGGTACAAGACAGGCCTCTGGGTAGCTAGAAAAGTTCTATTTATTGATGTTGAGTGGTAGTTCCAAAATAATCCACCTTAAAATATGTCAATGAGCTATATGTATGTTTTCTGCAGTTCAATTTTAAAAATAGGGAAAATTGCAGTCATCATTGACAATAATATTTGTAAGTGATCACTCTGGACAGGTGTTGAAAAGACCCTTCAATACTCCTATTGCAAACCACAATGTCTACAATGAAAAAAAAAAGGAAGGAAAGAGAGAGAAAGAGAAGAAAAATAGCTGCACAGAGGCAGGCAGAGAGAAGGGCAGAAGTAAAATTGGGGCAATGGGATAGAAAATGTGCACTGGTGAAGGAATGGATATGGGAAATGGACTGAAACTCAATTAAGAACAACTTTTAACTGTGTATCTCATGGTGATTCAATTTAACGATGTATTAAAATAAATACAATTTTTAAAAACCATCATTAATATAACCACTATAATATTAGTGATACCACATCTTCTATGTGCACAATTTAAAATATAATTTGTTTGATTTTGTTTTTATTTTTTGTTTGATCCACACTGTGTAGTACTGGGGACAGAGTAAAAGAAATGGAATATGATATGCAAAGACTGCCTTCTAGCCCTTTGAATCATCTCCCCTACTTTATGGCACTTATTTCTTCTCTGAAATCTAGTTTGAGGCACAGAAATCCTTCCAATATTACAAACTTAGTATCAGAAAGTCATTACAGAACCCAGGTCTCCTTGGTTAGATTCAGTTTGTCTATTTTGCTTTAATTTTTCCACCAACCCCTGTCTTGTCCCATAATCAATGACTTCTTTCAAGTTTCAGTACTTACATCTAAGTTTTATAGTGTAAGTTTTAGTACTTAGAAGATAGTAATTACGTGATCACTCTACTCTCAGATGTACTTCGATTTCATTCTCCATAATATCACCAAAGTGGTAATTCAAAACTTAACATTTAATAGCAGATCATTCATGAGTAGGATGTCAGATATAATTTACAGAAATGAGTTGGAGAAGTAGATTTTACTTCCTCACTCAAGTGGAAGAATGCCATTTTTGTAAGCTTTCAATTAGCACTATTTTAAAGCAAGTTTTAGTTGATCATTCAATGAAGTGCTAGAACTAAATCAGATTCAGAGGGTAATTAGAAATGACTCTGGTATTTCAAGAAAAATTGAAGCACATTCTTGAAATCACAGATACTTGTCAAAGCTAAAAAGCACTGTGGAATGTGTCATTTTAGAACCTAGCCACCTAATTAGGCTGTACTGTACTCATTGGGGCCATCCCAAAGATTAATCCTTTGGTAACCAGAAGATTTTTCAAGGATTCTTCAGGGGCAGCAAGCAGTAAGGAGTCTACCTTGCATGCACTAACCTAGAATGGACAGCAGTTCAATCCCCTGGCATCCCATATGGCCCCTCAAGCCAGGAGCAATTTCTGAGCACATAGCCAGGAGTAACCTGTGAGCATCACTGGTTGTGGCTGAATCCCCCCCCATAAAAATTCTTCAGTTAAATCTTTCAAGATAATTTGAAAGATAAGTTAACAGAAAAGTCTCTTATAGTCCCAGACATTACATTTTCAATCTTACAAAATCCCTTGAGCATCTAACACTTGTCCTTCACAAATGGATATATTTAGGTAGAAAGATATGGTCTTCCTACATTTCTAGCAGTAATAGTAAATAGGTAGGAAAAAAAAGATCGCAGCAAGTCACAGCTGTTGACCTTAGGTATCAGTAAAATATAAAAACTGTGATATTAAAGCAAAGCAGTATTTCCCTTAATGAACGCTCAGAGAGGCCTTCCTGAGCATACATGGAGTAACATGGAATTTGCAGATAAGGAGAACAGAGTTCAAACCCAACTCTAGTTTTTATGGGATTGATGTTAGTAGCTATCGGCTTCAACTTGGCTTTAAAATTTCCCATCTGGTTACAAATCAGCATTGAGTTCATTAAATGCTATTAGCGTCACTGGATTACGGAGTGATTGTGGCCTATTTTCCACAGAATGAATCTAGAGTTCAAATCAGAGTTCACATAAAAATATAAATGAAATGTTCTATTCTAAGAAATGAGAGACTCTGAAACATATAAAACCAAATAATCTGTGGTAAATACAAACACACACTCTGATCATCAAGATCGATATTAAGCAACTCTAAATCTAGATGAAATAAAATGCTATTTTAAACTTTCTTTCAGTTCCAGAAGAAAAGCATATCTTTCAAAATATAAAGAAAATAAAATTCATCTATAAAACTGAATTAACATGATCTCTTTTCTGGTCTTAACAATCACCTGTTAGAGCAAATTTTAATTGAGTTATGAAAAACTACATATTAAGAACCGGATAGATGTACTTAATCAAGATGGAAAAATGAGAAACATAACTTCAGTAAAAAGTGTGAATTTGAATCAGAAAATATAATCGGCATACATTTACCTGAACTTTTCCTTAAGAAAATGTTCTTTTGTAAGCTATTTGGTTCAGTTAGTCCATAGAATTACATTCTTTTTTATTTGTTTGTTTGTTTGTTTGTTTTGTTTTGTTTTTGGGCCACGCCCGGCGGTGCTCAGGGGTTAGTCCTGGCTGTCTGCTCAGAAATAACTCCTGGCAGGCACGAGGGACCATATGGGACACTGGGACTTGAACCAACCACCTTAGGTCCTGGATTGGCTGCTTGCAAGGCAAACGCCGCTGTGCTATCTCTCTCTCCGGGCCCAGAATTACATTCTTAAGGGAGAGAAAAGCAAGTGAATCAATCACAAAAAGCTATAAGGAAACAGTGAGCCATAGAGTGTTACTGTCATTTTAAGGGTGAAGACATCAGTTATCAGAAGCCAGCCCCTTGTAACTGCTGCAGATGACAGTTGTCCCTTGCTGAAGTGTTATGTGGGGCTAGGAGACTCTGCTGCTGATCCCTGGCCGGGTTACTCCTGTTGAATGGTCACTGTAGAATTGCTGGAGAAACTGTTTAGTGGACTCCTGGCTCCTGGGTTTAACATGGCATTTACAAGGGGTGGGCTACTGGTAACTGATGGCTTCACCTTAAAGAGACAGTAGCTGTTTATGGCTGAGCAGAGGCCATAAGAGTCTCTGTTTCCTTATAAAAAATAAAAGCTATAAAATATCATTATATAGGCTGGAGCAGTAGCGCAGCAAAAGGGTGTTTGACTTACACTCAGCTGAACCAGGATGGACCTCGGTTCAATCCCCGGAGTCCCATATGGTCCCCCTAGCCAGGAGCGATTTCTGAGCACATATCCAGGAGTAACCCCTGAGTGTCACTGGGAGTGGTCCAAAAACCAAAAAAAAAAAAAAAAATTAAATAAAAGATATGATTTACTGGGGCCAGAGCGGTGGTGCAAGCAGTAGGGCATTGCCTTATAAGCGCTAAATAGGACAGACCACGGTTTGATCCCCTGGCATCCCATATGATACCTCAAGCCAGGAGCACTGTCTGGGCTCATAGCCAGGAGTAACTCTTGAGTGTCACCAGGTGTGGCCCAAAAAGCAAAAGTAAATAAATAAATAAATAAATGAATGATTCATTATATTTGTCCTATTTTCCATTTCAATTTAAATATCTGGAATTATTTTAAAATTAAATAATTATTATTAATTTATTAAATTAGTTATTACATAATTTAAAATTTAAATAATAAATAATATATAAACATTTTAAAACAGGAAAATAGTTCTTTTGCTTGTTCAATCTCATTTTTTGAATATATTGTTTTTTTCTAAAACCTTACTTATACTATGATTAAAATGTACTTATTGCCAGGGATGTCTGAAGAGAAAAGAATGATAAAATCTCGAGGTTTTTTTTATTGTTTCCAAATAAGATTAATTAAGCAGATTTAACTAGGCCTTTTTATCTTACAGTGATTGTTAAAAATCAGGGGGGGAGGGGCTGGAGTGGTGGCACAAGCTGTAAAGCGTCTGCCTTGCCCACACTAGCCTAGGACTGACTACGGTTTGATTCTCCATACGATTTACTGGGGCCAGAGTGGTGGCACACGCGGTAGGGCATTGCCTTACAAGCGCTAAAGAGGACAGACCATGGTTTGATCCCCTGGTGTCCCATGTGGTCCCCCAAGCCAGGAGCAATTTCTGAGTGGATAGCCAAGAGTAGCCCCTGAGTGTCACCGGGTGTGGCTCAAAAACAAACCAAAAAAATCAGGGGGGCCAGGAAGAACAAAGTCCTCTACACCAGCTCTTTATAACTAGTTCATAAGGTATCCTATGAACTCACAGGATATCCCAAGGGCCAGGAGTACGAATCACAAAAATGTGGGATCACAGCACAACACAGCACAAGATTTATAGGACAGATAGGAAAGAGGCAGCACTGGAAGAAAATAAGGTCTGAAGGGACCATAGTCAAGCAGCACTGGAAGGAAATAAGGTCTGAAGGGACCATAGTCAAAAATGATTTGAGATTTACTACTCACAACAACTGAAATTATTCTTGAAGATATCTGCATAATGTATATTATATGTTAATTATATATAATTATATACTAATATATAGTATCTTTATATCTTTATATTCTCATAGATCTCAAAAACTTACTCCAATATTCACAGGAATAGGCAGCTCGGTGATGCTGAACGGATTTCAACTTTTAAGAGTTACTATTTACCTAAATGTTTATTGTCTTTGTCACTAATGTCAGTCAGCAACTTATCAAAAGACTGAATAAAATAAGTGTTGACAACCTTTCACAATCAAGTCAGTAAAGAATTCACCTATTCGTCAGGATTTGCTCACTTTGTGTGGTCCTAGCTGATGAATGGGGGAACATTTATGCCTTCAAGAAATAAATTGAGGGTTCATCCATAAAAATCTTTAATCATTTATTTTTTTCTAGAGCACTTGGAACTATGCTAGTGGGAATACAGGGACACTGGAAGTAATGGGCTCTATTTCATTATTTCCAGTGGGTTCTCAAAAAAATCAATACTTTTCTTTTTAACAATAAAAATTTGCATTGTTCCACCTCAGCTCTGCAATACTTCTAAATAAACTATTTGATGACTATCCAGGATGTGAGATAATTTTCATACACAAATTACAAAAAAATCTGTCTTCCATACCAAATAATTCAGATTATAATATATCAAACTATACTAATAGTCTTTGTTATGTACTTGTTATTTTGATTTGTTGCACTTTTGTATGCACAAATAAATGAATATTGAAATGATTGGGTTGAGTTTTTAAATAAGTATGATTATTATTGTATTAAATTTATTTACTTAAAGAAAATGTAACACATAGTTGACACAATTTATCATAATACATTGTTTCAAGATAACAGGAACTAAAGTTATTAAAAATAGAAAGAAATTAGAAAGTTTAAAATATCGAATTGGAAAAAAGAAAAGTTGTATTCGTGAAAATTGTTATATCACCAATAAAGTCATTAAAACAATAGCAGAAGGTTTAGAATACTCATATAAAATTTTTATATAAGCATCATGATTACAAGCATGAGTGTAGTTGGGTTTCAGTCATAAACAGAACACCCCCCCTTCACCAGTGCAACATTCTCCCCCTTCCTTTTTTTTTTAAAGATAGGAGATACACTAAGAAATGATGTGTGTTTGTGCCAGTTGTTTTTGTTTGCAGAGGTACAGCAAAATATTGTAAAGGAAAAATTGTAAGGAAAAATTGTAAAATTGTAAGCAAAAATGTAAGGAAAAACCTTTGGCCTAAAAGCAGAGAGACCTTACCCCTGAAATATTTAGGCATAAGACCAGCTCCAGGCATACTATGTTGTCCGACCCCTTAGTCATACTCTGTGATCCCAGAAACAGCTCTTCACCATTACAGTTGTTGATGTCAGGTTTCTGTAGTTATAGACCCTACTTTCTGTACAGGTCCTATGTCGAAGTCTGGGTGGTGTGTAGTGTCTTCTGGTTTCGTCTCACCATTAGGTAGCATTGCAGAGAATTCTGCCCTGAAAGCATACTATTGCTGTTCCTAGGTTGTCAGGGTGTCATAAGAACTGTCTTTTGAGTAAGTCAGTTCCATGTCAGTAGTGGGGCTTGCCTTGGTAGAGTTTGTATTTCTGGTGATGGTGTAGGAGACCCAGTTTATTTCTGTAGATGTTATCCGTGGTTCAAGGGTGACTGGTCAATGTCTGATCAACTGAAGTCTAAGCCAAGTCACTATGCCAAGTGTATGTAAGATCTCACGGAGTATAAAATGTTGTGTTCTTATCTCTATTAGATAAAAACTTGTTTGTATATGTAAACTTTTCCCATTTTAATGGCTATGCAAAAAGAAACAATGCCACAGGTATTACTGGTGCATGTGGGGGCCAAGGAATCAAGACCAACAATCCCCATAACCTTTTTCTTACATGACCTAACAAAGACATGTCTACTAGAATTCCATACTAAACATATCCTGGGAATGGGGGAGATTGCTGCTACATAAGATTTTCGATAACGGTTTTGCCTATTAAAGGGATGTATCTAAAGAGATATTCAAAGGAGATTTGTATGTCCTCTTTAAGTCTTTTGAAATAGGCAGGGAAGGGTTAATATCCAGAGCTCAGCTTCAGCCTGTTATTTGGTTTTGTGCAGTCTAGGGAAGATGGCTCCCATCAGTCACATATTAGGAAGTATCCTCAAGTGGGGGACTTATCAGCCCCTGAATCTGGTAGCAAGCAAAAGTTCATAGTGAAGGGAGGTGAAGTAAGAGGGGCCTCAGAGAGCAAATCAGTAGCAGCTGAGTTTCGGTTTCTTTTCATGTTGAGAATCTATCTTTTCACTTTGGGAGCTGGTTGGCAGCTGGCTGGGGTGGGGAGAATGTTCTGCTTCGTGAGGAGTTAAGGACTCAAAGTGGAAAAGATTAAATGTGGAGAAATAACATGGAGGGCTAGAAAAGGGTTTGTAAGGTGGTGAGCAAAGGGGAGGGGGAGGAGGGTTTAACTATGATCGAGTGGAGAACACTATAAACATAGACATTATATCTATTACAGATAAATATTAGACAGACATTAGTATGGCGAACACATGCACTCCTACACTTACATCGGCAGTCACAGTGAATTGATCCATGGATTACCTTTGAAAAGTTGACCTAGCTGTGATAAGGGACAGAACACTTAACGAAAAGAAAAAAGAAATTAAATTAAATTTAAAAAAAAAGAGGAAAGCTGGCAAATCTGATGTAAAGGTTTTCTTTCATTCTTTCCTTGGTACAGTCGTGGTTGGTGAGAGTGAACTCGACTGGAGAAAGGCTTCATAGATCAATGTGTGTATAGAGGATTCTTAAAAACAATCAGTTTTCTGGGACCAGAGCAATGGCACTTCAGTAAGGTGATTTCCCTCCATGAGGCCAACCCAGGATGGACCGCAGTTTGATCCCCCAGAGTCCCATATAGTTCCCCAAGTCAGGAGCAATTTCCGAGCACAGAGCCAGGAGTAACCCCTGAGCAATATCAGGTGTGGCCAAAAACAAACAAACAAACAAAGAAAATATATCAATCATCTTTCAAGTCTAAAAAACAAAGTGATATGGTAATGCGTACAGTATGGGGAATTATACTAATAAGTTGATATTATATCATTTACAGATGAACAGTAAACAATCACTGATATGGCGAATATATACACTCATGCTTATATATCAACAGACTCCAACGATCAATCCATGGATCACCCATTGAAAAGCTGACCCAGGTTAAATGGGACTTTAAAAAAGTAAAAGAGAAAAATAAATAAATAAATAAGAAAATGAAGAGGAAGTTAGAAAGAAAAAGAAATAAAAGCCAGCAAAGATTGGCCATTTTCTGGACCAATCCTGGGTGGTGAGGGTAAGCTTTGCATTACTGGGAAAAAGCTTCTTGGATTGGATTGTGTATAGAGCATTCTAGAAATCTACATGGTATGGTATTGAGTACTGTAAAGGAAGTACATACCATGGAGTATTATCCAGCAGGCATTGGGCATCCCATTTCCTTTCCTAGAAGCAATCCAAAATTCTGAGCGTTATTGTAACATGGTTAACTACAGTAGTAGTGCAGGTACTAGTGAATTGGGAAATGAGGACTGATGAGGAAGGACAACAGTTGAGAGAATATTTCGTGCTGGCGCTGAGGACTGGGGCCCTGCTGTTAAGGGTCGCCTCGACAGCCAGGCTCCCATCTAGTGGAAGGAGAAACTGGCTAATGGTCCCTTCCTCCACTCTTGCCCCGGGACTCATCATTCTGCCTAGGCCTGGCTGAAGTGGGGAGTGTGCCTCTGGTCCTGTTGGAGGGCTTAGTTCTGGGAGGGGTCTGTCGCCTAACACTTTCCATAGAGGTTTCCCCATCCTCAGTAAGAAAAGATTCCGTGCTGGCCCTAAGGACTGGGGTCCTTCTGAGACAAGTCGCCTAGAGAGCCTGGCTCCTGCTTGGTGGGAGGCAGTACGATTATTTTTTGAAGCATCTTGGCAAGGCATCAGAGCTACAGTGAGACATTAACAGTTACAATTAACCCTGGTTTTTCTCCTGATGTTGTACAGGAATAAACAAACAATGTGGCATTGTTTGCTTCTTTAATATTATAGTCTTATTACTAACATTCTTCTTTCAGTATTTATAATAAGCCCATTACGTTTTTGCTCTTATATGTTAAAATTATTAAAGTAATACAATGTTAAAATGAACAATAGCAACACATGATACTAACTTTAATAGTTTAGTGAATCAATACGTCAATGAAATAAATAAATAAAATGATAAATATATATGTTTTATATTTGTATCCTAATATGAGGAATTGATTTTTTTTCACTTTTTGGGCCATACCCGGTGATGCTTACTCCTGGCTATGCCCTCAGAAATCGCTCCTGGTTTGGGGGACCATATGGGATGCCAAGGAATTGAACTGCAGTTCATACAAAGTCAGTGCATACAAGGCAAAAGCCCTACCACTTGTGCCACTGCTCCAGCCCAAGGAGTTTATTTTAAAGGAGAATGTGATGGCACACTAAAATTATATTTCAACATAAAATTAACTAGCAGTGCTTTGTTAAGATACATTTGTGGAATTGAGAAAGAAAATGTCTGGCAACTGGCAAATTACCTAAATTTGATTAACCTGCAAATTAAACACTAGGAGTTATTTTTAAGTATGCATTATATGTAAATGGAAAATGAATGGTAGACTGGGAAATATATATATCTAAAATGTTTGCAAATGTTAGCTGGAAATAACCAGTCTTGCCAAGGATGTGGTTTGGGAAGAGCTAGAAAGCTCTTTTCTAGGCTTTTACAGAGAGTTCTCAATGTGTGCTGACTGGAACCATCATCTCAATTATTTCTTTGTTTTGTGGGCAACTTATAGGTAGCACTGAGACCTCTCTCCTAAAGGAGCAATATTTACTAACTATTCACATGTGGAACTGATTCAGTTAAGAATCTTTTTTTTCTTGGCAGCCTATCTTTAATACCTATGATATACATGATACACAGAAAGTTACAATTTCTATTAGCTAATAAGTATGTTAATGAAGGATTGAGTCCTTCATTGGAATCTTTGGAGGGGATTCCACTAAGGATCGCCCTCAGGCAGGGAAGTTCATTGCATTGACCACTTGGCAAGTCATTTTTTTCTCCATTCGCTAATTTCCTCATCAGTGGAACTGAATGTTAATAATGAAGTAAAAATTACATATTTTGGTTAGGGGATACAAAGTACATAGAAAGACAGAAGTAGAAATGAGAAAATTGATCACCAGGAATCTGTGAGAAAGTTATCTTAGGGAATGACAATAAAATCAAGAGAGTAGTGGCAGATGATTCTAGCCAGTTCTCTCCACATACTCCACCTCACCCCCACCCCCAGCCCTTTACCTTCTAGTCAGATTTAGGACTATTATTTCAGAGGCTGGAGACAGTAAAATAGTTAAAGTGTTTGACTTTTACATGAGCCATCTTGGTTTAGTCCCCAGTACCATCACCAACTCCTGAACACCTGCATCCACAGCCACCCATACCAAAAAAATCAGAAGGGACAAAAAGTCAGCAGAATTATTTCATTTACATAGTTTCCCTTCTCAAATTTATCACTGAATATCTTATAGCTTCCATTTTCTTATATGTTCAAAAGAATTTTTCCTACTTGCTAACACTTTAGAGCTAGCATTTATATGGTGTGTCTCATGTACTAGATTTTGTTTTAAGCACCTATAGGGTGGTGATTTTTTAGGCTTTGAAGAAAAGGAAACACTGTGAGAAGTAAAATCAAACTACCTATGATAATTTAATACTCAGACGGAGCAGATGCCAAACTTATTGGTCTTTCTTCAGAGCAGCAATAATTACCACAGGCCTTAATGTGTGTCTGGCAGGCAGAATAAGGAATCCAACTGAGTGTCTATCCTGAGCAACTGACCTGCAAAAAAATCCCACTTCATTAGACATTTTGAGCCACATCTCACTCCTTTTTTTTTTTTTTTTTTTGCTTTTTTTTTTTTTTTGCTTTTTGGCCCACACCCAGTGAAGCTCAGGGGTTCTCCTGTTTATGTCCTCAGAAATTGCTCCTGGCTTGGGAAGCCATACAAAACACCGAGGGATTAAACAAAGTCTGTCCTTCGTATAGTGCATGCAAGGCAAACACCCTACCACTTGCGCCACCACTCCAGCCCACACATCTTCACTCTTACACTAGACAACAGAGTGCCTGGACTGACATGGCCGGGTAGTCTTCCCCAACATAAACTTCAGCTTTAGAGAGCACCTCAGATTAAAACAAAGACTCAATTCTATAATTAGGACTCCAAATAATTCATGTCCTTGATTTTTTAAAATCATTTTTCTACAGCCTAAGTCATGTTATGTCTAAGAAAACAACATAACATAACATTGTAACATAACATAACACAACATAACTTAACATAACATAACATGTTGCCTAAGTTGTGTCATGTCTACAGATAGACTCACAGAAAGAGCTGATTATTATCAATAGTATCACAATAGTATCACATTTTCAGAGCTACTGAACTTATGAATGCTCAAATGATCTTAATAACACTTAACAGAAATAAGTGTGAGATATATATTAACTAACTGACTTTGCTTTGACAACAATTAGAAGTTCATGACTGTTTATTAGCAAATGTAAATGATGGAAAATATATATAAAGATCTTAAAATAGCACATATACACTGGGACCAAACCATTTGCATTGATTGCAGGTAGATTCAAATATATATGTATATAGCTAATATTTATATACATATGTAAATATATACAGATATATGTGTGGAGATTTCCCATCCTGAAAACTTCCTACTAACTTTTTAAAGGCTTATTTAAATAGAGTTTTTAATACTGGGAGCACAACTATTCTTGTTTTTGAAATTTCAACTTTCTATAATATTTTTAGGTTTTCTGTTTCCAGTTGAAGGCTTCTCAGCTAATTGGAAAGGGTCACTTGCATGTAAGGATCATGTTTTTCTTATTTTTCTTTTTTAGGATGTGTTTATTTTTATTATAAAATATTTATTTAAGCACCATAATTACAAGCATGATTGTAATTGTGTTTCAGTCATAAATAGAATACCTCTCTTTCCCAGTGCAACATTCCCACCATGGATGCTCCCAATCTCACTTGTCCCCCACCGCTGTCTGTATTTCAGACAGGCGTTCAACTGCCCCATTCTATAATTTTGTCACGCTAGTTGTTAGTGTAGTTATTTCCCTAACAGCATTCACCATTCTTTGTGGTGAGCTTTACATTATGGGCTGGTCTTTCTGGCCCTTCCATCTATTGTCTCTGAAATTGGTAAAATAATGTCTTTACTTTAATAAAAAAAAAATAGATGAGTGAGACTATTCTGTGTCTATCTCTCTTCTGAATTATTTCACACAGCATAATAGATTCGATGTACATCCATATATAGGAAAATTTTATGACTTCATGTCTCCTGATGGCTGCATAAATTTCCATTATACATATGAACCACTCATCTGTTGAAGGGCATGTTGGTTGTTTTCAGAGTCTGCTTATTGTAAATAGCACTGCAATAAATGTAGGTGTGAGGAAGGAATTTTGAATTGTATTTTTGTGTTTGTAGGGTCTATCCCTAAGAGTGGTATAGATGGATCATATGGAAGCTCAATGTCCAGTTTTTGAGGAATCACCAAATTGCTTTCCATAAAGGCTGGACTAGAAGGCATTCCCACCAGCAGTGAATAAGAGTTCCTTTCTCTACACATCCCACCAGCACTCTTTGTTCTCATTCTTTGTGATGTTTGTCAATCTCTGTGGCATGAGATGGTACCTCATAATTCTTTTGATTTGCATCTTCCTGATATTAGTGATGGGGAGCATTTTTTCATATGCCTTTTGTCCATTTATATTTCTTCTTTAAAAAAAGGTCTGTTCATTTCTTCTCCCCATTTTTAATGGCATTAGATATTTTTTTCTTGTAAAGTTCAGTTAGCGCTGTGTATATTTTGGATGTTAGCCCCTTATCTGATAGGTATTGGGTGAAGTTTCTCCCACTGAGTGGGAAGGCTTTCAGTTTTTCTCTATTGAGTATAATATTTGCTACTGGCTTGTGGTAGTTGACCTTAACTATATTGAGAAAGGTTCCTTTCATTCCCATCTTGCTGAGAGTTTTGATCAAGAATGGGTGTTGGACCTTATCAAATGCTTTCTCTGCATCTATTAATATGATCATGTGGTTTATATTTTTCTTGTTGTTGATGTTGTGTATGATGTTGATAGATTTACGGATGTTAAACCATCCTCCTTGCATTCCTGGGATGAAACCTACTTGATTGTACTGGATGATCTTCTTAATGAGGCATTGAATCCTATATGCCAAGATTTTGTTAGGATCTTTGCATCTGCATTCATCAGCGATATTGGTCTGTAATTTTCTTTTTTCGTAGCATCTCCGTCTGGTTTAGGTATCAAGATGATGTTGACTTCATAAAAGCTATTTGGAAGTATTTCTGTTTTTTCGATTTCATGAAAGAGTCTTCAGAGGATTAGTAGTAGTTCCTCTTGGAAAGTTTGAAAGAATTCATTAGTGAATCCATCAGGGCCTGGGCTTTTTTCTTTTTTTGGGCAGACATTTGATTACCATTTTAATTTCATCTATAGTGATGAGGGTGTTTAGATATGCTATATCCTCTTCATTCAACCATGGAAGATTATGAGTCCAAGAATTTATCCATTTCTGCCAGGTTCTCATTGTTAGTGGCATAGAGTTTCTCAAAGTAGTTTCTGATTACCCTTTGAATCTCTGCCATATCAGTAGTGATCTCTGCTTTTTCATTCCTTATACGAGTTATCAAGTTTCTCTCTGTTTCTTTGTTAGTTTTGACAGTGGTCTATCAATATTGTTTATTTTTTCAAAGAACCAACTTCTGCTTTCGTTGATCTTTCGGATTGTTTTTTGGGTTTCCACTTCGTTGATTTCTGCTCTCAGCTTTGTCATTTCCTTCTCTCTCCCTATTTTTGGATCCTTTTGCTGAGCACTTTCTAGTTCTAAGAGCTGCGTTATTAAGCTACTCAGGTAAGCCCCTTCTTCCTTCCTGATGTGTGCTTGCAAAGCTATAAATTTTCCTCTCACAATGCTTTTGCTGTGTTCGATAAGTTCTGATAGTTTGTGTCTTTATTATCATTTGTTTCCAGGAAAGTTTTGATTTCCTCTCGGAACCACTGGTTATTAAATATGAGGAGGCTGTTTAACTTCCAGGTGTTAAAGTTTTTCTTCTGTGTTCCTGTGAATTCACATAAAATTTCAGAGCCTTTTGGTCAGCAAAGGTAGTCTGCAAGATTTCTATCCTCTTGATATTATGGAGGTATGCTTTATGTGCCAGCATGTAGTCTATCCTGGAGAATGTCCCATGTATATTGGAGATGAATGTATATCCAGGTTTCTGGGGATGGAGTGTCCTATATATATCCACTAGGCCTCTTTCTTCCATTTCTCTTTTCAGGCCTAGTATATTCTTGTTGGTTTTGTCTGGTTGACCTATCCAGTGTTAACAAAGCCATGTTGAGGTCCCCCACAATTATTCTGTTGTTATTGATATTATTTTTCAGATTTGTCAACAATTGTATTAAATATTTTGCTGGACCCTCATTTGGTGCTTATATGTTTAGGAGAGTTATTTCTTCCTGCTCTACTTACCCTTTTATTAATATGAAATGTCCATCTTTGTCCCTTACAACCTTCCTGAGTATAAAGTTTGCATTATCTTATATTAGTATGGCCACTCCAGCTTTTTTATGGGTGTTGTTTGCTTGGATAATTTTCCTCCAGCCTTTTATTTTGAGTCTATGTTTGTTCTGACTATTCAGGTGTGTTTCTTGTAGGCAGCAGAAGGTTGGATTGAGTTTTTTGATCATTTAGCCACTCTGTGTCTCTTAACTGGTGCATTTAGTCCATTGACGTTGAGAGAAAGAATTGTCCTGGGATTTAATGCCATATTTATATTGAATTTTGGTGTGTCTTTTAGTCAAGTCTTGTCTTAAATTAGGTCTTTCAGTTTTTCTCTTAAGACTGGTTTTCAGTCTGTAAAATTTCTGAGCTGTTTTTTTCTGTGAAACCATGTGTTCTTCCATCAAACTGAAAAGTGAGTTTTGCTGGGTACAGTATTCTAGGTGAAGCATTCATTTAATTGAGTTTTGTCACTATGTCCCACCACTGCTTTCTTTTTTTTTTTATTTAAACACCTTAATTACATACATGATTGTGTTTGGGTTTCAGTCATGTAAAGAACACCACCCATCACCAGTGGAACATTCCCATCACCAATGTCCCAAGTCTCCCTCCTCCCCACCCGACCCCCGCCTGTACTCTAAACAGGCTCTCCATTTCCCTCATACATTCTCATTATTAGGACAGTTCAAAATGTAGTTATTTCTCTAACTAAACTCATCACTCTTTGTGGTGAGCTTCCTGAGGTGAGCTGGAACTTCCAGCTCTTTTCTCTTTTGTGTCTGAAAATTATTATTGCAAGAATGTCTTTCATTTTTCTTAAAACCCATAGATGAGTGAGACCACTCTGCATTTCTCTCTCTCTCTCTCTCTCTCTCTCTCTCTCTCTCTCTCTCTGACTTATTTCACTCAGCATAATAGATTCCGTGTACATCCATGTATAGGAAAATTTCATGACTTCATCTCTCCTGACAGCTGCATAATATTCCATTGTGTATATGTACCACAGTTTCTTTAGCCATTCGTCTGTTGAAGGGCATCTGGGTTGTTTCCAGAGTCTTGCTATGGTAAATAGTGCTGCAATAAATATAGGTTTAAGGAAGGGGTTTTTGTATTGTATTTTTGTGTTCCTAGGGTATATTCCTAGGAGCCACCACTGCTTTCTGGCATTGAGTGTTTCTGGTGACAGGTCTACTGTAAATCTCAAGGATACTCCCTTGAATGTAATTTCCCTTTCTGATCTTGCTGTTTTCAGAATTTTGTCTCTATCTGTGGGATTCGTCATTGTGACTAGGATGTGTCTTGGGGTAGTTTTTCTGGGGTCTCTTTTGGTTGGTACTCTTCGGGCATGCAGGATTTGATCGCATATATTCTTTAGCTCTGGACGTTTCTCTTTAATGATGTTCTTGACCATTAATTCTTCCTGGAAATTTTCTTCCTGGGTTTCTGGGACTCCAATGATTCTTAAGTTGTTTCTGTTGAGCTCATCATAAACTTCTATTTTCATCTGTTCCCATTCTTTGACTAATTTTTCCATTGTCTGTTTATTTGCTTTAAGTTTTTTTTCCAATCTCTCCCACTGTATGGAATTGTTATTTATCTCATCTTCCACAGCACCAATGCTATTCTCAGCTTCTGTTAGCCTGTTGGAGAGCTTATCCATTTTGTCATTCAATTCATTTACTGATTTTTTCAGGCCTGTTATTTGACCTGTTATTTCAGTTTGGAGTTTTGTGATTTCTGTCTTCATATTTTCTTAGTTCTTATTAGTGTTCTGTTCAACTTGATCCATGGTTTCTTTGAGTTCTTTGAGCATCTTCCATATTTCTTGTCTAAACTCCTTTTCTGAGAGATGATTAGTTGGTTGGTCGTTTTCTGGTCATCAGAAGTGTCATCTTCATTCTCTATGTCTGATGCTGGCCTGCATTGTTTCCCCATTGTCACACTTGTATTGTGGGTTTTTCTACGTGTTGTGGTGGTATTCATTGGCTAAATGATATATGTGGACACACTCCTCTGGCTCCACCCTTTATGGGTGGGTTGACTTGCCTCCAAGGAAGAGGTGTCCTCCGTGGATGAAGCCTCACACAGGATCAAATTTTAGGCCCGAGCATACAGCAGAAAAGACAGTCTGTGGAGAAATACTGGGCTTCAGTATTATAGCACAGTTCTTAGTGTGATTTTTTTTCTTCTTGTTTCAATGGTGTTCTTTCCTTAGAAAGAGCACACAGCCGCGTAGAGAAGCGGAGCAGCTGTGCTCTGCTGGAGACTCTGTTTGGCCCACTCCCAGGAGGTTCAGGTGACAAGACAGGAGACACACACACACAGGCAGCACTCAAAATTTCTCACGGTTGGGCCCTACTGGGCAGGCATAGTTTCGTAGATTTTCCCAGCCTGACATCACAAACAGGGGACCTGACTTCTGCAAAGTACTGCTTACAGCCGGTTTTCACATTATAAAGCAGTTCCTTGGTGTTCCGGCCCTTGAATGAGCCTCTGGGAGAGCGAGTTTTCTGGAGCCTCTTTTCTGCCCACTCCCAAGAGTTTCAGGCGACAGGACAAGAGACAGACACACAGAGGCAGCACTCACAATTTCTCACTGGATTGTTTGTTTTTTTTTTAATGTCCATTTCTTCTCTATCTTTATTGGTGTATAGGAAGGACATTGATTTTTGGTTGTTAATTTTTTAGCCTGCCACTTTGCTATATGAATCTATTGTTTCTAGAAGCTTTTAGAGTCTTTAGGGTTTTCTAAATATATTATCATATCATCTGCAAACAGTGAGAGCTTGAATTCTTCTTTTCTTATCTGGATGCCCTGGATATCTTCTTCTTAACTAATCGCTATAGCAAGTACTTCCAGTAGTATGTTGAATAGGTGTGGTGAGCAAGGACTGTCTTGTCTTGTAGCAGATTATAGAGGAAAGTCTTTTAGTTTTTCTCCATTGAGGATAATATTTTCCATTAGTTTGTGGTAGATGGCCTTAACTATATTAAGAAAAGTTCTTTCATCACCATCTTGATGAGAGTTTATATCAAGAATTGCTGTTGGATCTTATCAAATGCATTCTTTGCATCTATTGATATGATCAGGTGGTTTTTATTTTTCTTGTTGTTGATGTGTTGTATTATGTTGATTGATTTATGGGTGTTAAACCTTCCTTGCATTTCTGGAATGAAACCTACTTGATATTGGTGAATGACCTTCTTGATGAGGCATTGGATCCTATTTGCCAGAATTTTGTTGAGAAACTTTGCATCTATGTTCATCAGGGATATTGGTCTGTAATTTTCTTTTTTGACAGTATCAGCATCTCTGTCTGGTTTTGGTATCAAGGTGATGTTGGCTTTATAAAAATTATTTGGAAGTGTTCTCATTTTTTTCCATTTCTGAAAGAGCCTGGCAAGAATTGGTAGAATTTTCTCTTAAAAACTTCAAAATAATTCATTAGTGAATCCACCTGGGCATGGGCTTTTTTTGGGGGGAAAGACTATTTAATTCAGTCTTGTCACAATATTCAACCACTGTCTTCTGGCTTGAGGATTTCTTGTGACATGTCTGCTGTAAATCTTATGGATGCTCCTTTGAATGTAATTTCTCTTTTTTATCTTGCTGATTTTAGTACTCTATATCTATCTGTGGGATTCGTCATTGTGACTAGGATGTGTCTTGGGTGCTTTTCTTTGTGTCTCTTTTAGCTGGTACTCTTTGGACATGCAGGATTTGGTTATATGTATATATATTTAGCTCTGGAAATTTTTCTGTAATGATGTTTTTGACAGTTGATTCTTCCTGGGGAATCATCTTCCTGGTCCTCTGGGACTCCAATGATTCGTATGTTGTTTCTGTTGAGTTCTATTAACTTCTATTTTCATATGTTCACAATCTTTGAGGACTTTTTTCATTGTCTTATCATTTTCTTTAAGGTTCTTTTCCCATCTCTTCTGTATGGAGTTGTTCTTCATCTCATATTCCAGTTCACTGATTCTCTTCTCAGCTGCTGTTACCCTGTTGGAGAGGCTTTTCATTGAGGTTTTCAATTCATCTACTGAGTTTTTCAAATCTGTTATTTCAGTTTGGAGTGTTATGATTTCTATCTTCGTGTTCTGTTCAGCTTGATCTATGCTTTCTTTGATTTTTTATGAGGATCCTCCATATTTCTAATCTAAACTCCTCATCTGAGAAATTAATCAGATGGTTGGCATTTATTTTTTGGTTATTAGAGCTTTCATCTTCATTCACTGTGCATGGTGTTTGCCTGCATAGTTTCCCCATTTTCACTCTTGTAGTGTGTTTTTTTCTAAGAGTTATAGTTGGGTTCATTAGCTAAAAAAAGTGTGTGACCATGAAGCAAAGCAGAGCACCCCACTCTTCTGGAGCCCCTGTCTGCTGTGGAGCCTCTATGAGACAATTTTCACTAGATCTTCTTTGGCTTCCTCAGGAGAATTTCAGGAGACAGATGATCAAATGGGAGGAAGCAGCAAGAGATTTTTCCAGGCTTTCTCCACGTGGCTCAGCACACATGCCCCCCCCCCGTCAAAGAGAGAGAGAGAGAGAGAGAGAGAGAGAGAGAGAGAGAGAGAGAGAGAGAGAGAGAGAGAGAGAGAGAGAGAGAGAGAGAGAGAGAGAGAGAGTACCCGTCTGCTGTGTAGCTTCTAGGAGACAGTTTTCACTGGGTCTTTCTTGGCCTCCTCAGCTCCTCAGAAGAATTTCAGGAGACAGAATAGCTGTCTGCCATGGAAACTCTAGGAGACAGTTTTTGCTGGGTTTTTCTTGGTCTCCAAGGAGAATTTCAGAAGATAGGAGAGCAAATGGGTAGAGGCAGTGAGAGATTTTTCCAGGATTTCTTCTGTCAACTCTCATATTTTCCATGTTTCACTTAAGTTTCAAATGATCATCAATATAGAGTACCTATTATAAGTATCATAGATTTAATATTACATTTTATAATAATATGCCCCAATATAATATAAAAGATTATCACAAATAACAATTACTGTCTTACTTTTCAACCCATGAAATATTTCTTAAAAGTTGGGGTCAAACAGAACTTCTAAAACCATAAAGAAAGACTTTATCCTAGGTTCCATACTATGACCTGTGCATTTACCAAGATCTCTAGTTAGAGGGGCCTGATTTTATCATCCAGGACTGAGTAGAAAGTTTCCGGATACCGCAAAAAGACTTAGAGAAGAGTATGGAGCCTGTAGTTATTCTCATGACAGTATGTTTCAAGGGCAGAGAAACCCTGTATCTCTTAGGCCAAGAAAATTTCCTTTTTAATCATCCCAATATTTAATGTGCCTTTACAAAAGAGGGGGGGGGGAAGGAAGCACAATTTTTTCCTTTTTCTTCTTCTATTTTTTCATGGATGTTTTTTGTGTGTTTGTTTGTGTGGTTTTTTTTTTTTTTTCAGGCTCATGATTATTGCTTGGTTGTTTTCTGTTTTGCGGTGGTGTTTTTTGGATTTTTAGGGGTCATTGAATTTTTGTTGTTGTTGTTTTGTTTTGTTTTCTTGTTTGTCTGTTCCTTTTATTTATTTTTTTGTCTTTTTGTGATGTCTTTCTTCCTTATCCTCTCTCTTCTCTTAAATTTATATTTATAACCCTCTAGATGGACTCCTTCCAGATTTTTTGTTCATTTGTATTTTGCTTTTTTGGTGTTTTTCTTTTGTGTTTTTTGTTTTGCTTTGTTTTTATTTTTATTTTACTTTTATTTCCCTTCAAACAGAACCATATAACTTGAATTATCTTGTTCTGCCCCATAAATTCAGGGGGAAAAATGGATGGTACCAAGACCAAACAAAAAAATGATCAGTCTTAAACACAAAATCCAAAGCCAATGACAACAGAATTGATACCCATTGTATAACAAACTAGACACAGAGGGAACCACTTATACTAGCAGCCTGGGGTGCAAAGGAGGGGGATATGTGATGCATGCTGAAAATAGGGTAGAAGGGAGGACAGCCCTGTGGTAGGAATGCCCTGAGTTTAATGCCACTATGTACTTAAAATATTACTGTGAAAGATTTGTAATTCACACTGGTCACAATGAAAATTGTTAAAAATAAAACATCAAGGGTCATCTTATACACCAGTATATGGCATGCTGAAACTTACTACCACTTCAGGGACAAGTTATATCTGCCTCAATCTAAAAATGAGCAATGGTCATTTCAGAGCCTCCCTACAATCATGGACATTGCGTTTGGAAGAGACAACTCCAATGGAGAGAGTTCTCAGCCATACATCATTCCACAGGTATGTGTGGAAGAAAATTATCCAATGTTAGAATATTTAAAAGCATATGAGCAGTGAAGAATGGCTTGCCTAATTGGTCAAAGGCTGAGAAGTAAAATTAATTTGTATATTAGGGCTGGCTAAAAAGATCTAAGCAAGAGACTATGAATGACTACAACACCTTGGACATGATGAGAAGATCTCTGAATAACAAGCTAACAACTATAGGGAATTTTGAATCTGAAAATAGTTTCATCTAACAATCAAAGCAAAAAATTTCAATTACTTATATTAGCCATTCGACTGTTTGCAAATGGATTTATTATTGGAGGAACCAAGCAAGACTGAGTGTAAATGTGGTCTGTCATTCACCAAAGTTAATCAAGTGACTGTTGAGGAAAAAGTTTCCATCCAATGAAGTCAAAGGTCAACAATTTACAGGTCACTAAGACTTGAAAGTTTTTTTAAAAAAAAAAAAAAACTGCACTAAACATCACTCTTAAGTCCTGAAAAGGGCAGCAAGTCAATCACTAAAATTGACATATCTTTACTTTTTCTGCCCCAGGGTCCCAAAGAATGAAGGGGATGTTTGATTTATGAATACTAACTGCTGTAATAAACTAATTAGTCATTTATTGGTATGATACATGAGCCTGGAAACCAATAGGAGTGGTCACACAGCATCATTTTAAATAACTCATTTTAGAGTCATTTGTATTTCCTGGCAAAAGTACAGAAGTCTCAGATCTACAAGGGAAAACCATTTCTACTAAATGTCATGAAAAATATATCCAACTGCAATCAGAAAAGAGAAATTTTAGGGCTGGAGTAATAGTGCAGTGGATAAGACCATCACTTTACATGTAGTTTAACCACTTCCATCTCTAGCATCCTATATTGTTGCCTGCCAGGAGAGTCTTCCCTGAGCACAAAGCCAAAAATAAGCCTTAGAACAGAGGGTGTGAGGGAGGGAGGGAGGCAGGGAGGGAGGGAGGGAGGGAGGGAGGGAAGGAGGGAAGGAAGGGAGGAAGAGGAAGGGAGGAAGGGGAAGGAAGGGAAGAGAAGGAAGTAGTGAGGGAAGGGGAGGGAGGAAGGAAGGAAGGAAGGAAGGAAGGAAGGAAGGAAGGAAGGAAGGAAGGAAGGAAGGAAGGAAGGAAGGAAGGAAGGAAGGAAGGAAGGAAGGAAGGAAAGAAGGAAGGAAGGAAGGGAAAGGAAGGAAGGGAGGGAGGGAGAGAGGGAGAGAGGGAGGAAGGGAGGGAGGAAGGGAAAGGAAGGAAGGGAGGGAGGGAGGGAGAGAGGGAGAGAGGGAGGAAGGGAGGGAGGGAGGGAGGGAGAGAAAAGAAGGAAGGAAAATGAAAGAAAGAAAGAAAGAAAGAAAGAAAGAAAGAAAGAAAGAAAGAAAGAAAGAAAGAAAGAAAGAAAGAAAGAAAGAAAGAAAGAAAGAAGAAAGAAAGAAAAAGAAAAAGAAAGAAAAGAAAGAAAAGAAAGAAAGAAAGAAAGAAAAAGAAGAAAGAAAGAAAGAAAGAAAGAAAGAAGAAAGAAAGAGAAAAAAGAAAGAAAGAAAGAAAAGAAAGAAAGAAAAAGAGAAAGAAAAAAGAAAGAAGAAAGAAAAAGAAAGAAGAGAAGAAAACTTCACCCCTAACACATTTTGTTCTTCCCTGATTATTTTTTCTTCATAACACTTACCAAGCTATTTATCATATATAGCTACTTGCTGCATAAAACATGTGGTTAGGGAGTTATACAATCTTTTTCATTCTTTTTTCATAGTTTCTGTACAATAGTCTTAATGATACTGCATTAAATACTAAAACAAAATTCAATGATTTCAAAGGATAATGAATGTATTATTCATTTCACTGCAGTTAGATGTGATTAGTCCACTTCATGCTACATGCCTGCAACCACAGGGAACTTATTAGATATTTCAGTGTTCGGAGTCTTTTTTTACTAAAGTATGATTTCAAGATTAAGACATAAACTATATTTACCTACATATATATATATACATGTCACATTTATACATATTAGTAATCAACATTTATTAATATAAATTCATGTAATAAATATATGTGATACTTGACATACACAGAGAAAAAGTTGTTTGTTTGATTTTTGTTTTTTTGGGCCACACCCAGTGATGCTCAGGGTTTACTCCTGACTATGTGCTCAGAAATTGCTCCTGGCTTGAGGGACCATATGGGATGCGGAAAATTGAACCCAGGTCCATCCTGAGTCAGATGCATGTAAGACAAATGCCCTACCACTATGCCCCCTACCACTCTGGCCCCCAAAGTTTTTATTTTTAAAGACTATATATTTTCATTAAAATGACCTTCAATATTTATACAAATATAATTATATTACATTATTTTATACTTAAAAACAAATTTTACAAAAGAATACTCAACACTTTACAGAATTTATTAGTTTTTATTTATTAGAGGTTTTGCTTTTTAATTTTAATTATTAATATTGCTATGATTTTAGAAAGCTTAACAAAATTATAAAAATAAGATGATACAAATAGCACTGTTTCAATAAGTAAAACTGAAAAAATACAAATATCCCAACATGCAGTGGAATTAAAATAACAAGAGAAAAATGTTTATTGGATAAAAATATATTCCATACTGCACGTAGAGGAAGGGCTGGATCCTGTAGAATCAAATGTACTTGAGGAGTTTTCAACAAAAAAAATGTATTTAATAAAACCTAAAATTCTGAATGTAGTGAGAAAAATGCTATTTAAATAGTATTTAAATAGTTATTTTAAACAATTATTTAAAATAATTTTTATTAGTATCAGACAGGATTTACTTAGAAGTATTAATTGCTTGTAGTGACAGCTATTTTGCAGAAGAAACAAATATTTTAAAGAGAAACATAAAGAGCCTAAATAAAACACACACACACAAGAAAAGCTTACTAACTTCATATATGATTTTGGCTTATCAATGGATAATTGGGTACTTTTCTATAGATGTTCAAAAATCAGTTTAATAATTCCTATTCCAGAGCATAAAATCAACTTGCTTCCAATATGGTGAAGGTTTGTTACAATGATTGTGGTAAAAATAAAAGAGAGGCTCTGCCTCAAACCCAAGACAGCATTGGCCCTGCAGTCAATACTAATCTATTATCTGAATACAATCTATGATCTCTGTAAATGTGTATCAAACACAGACTATGGAAATATGCCAAACACAAAAATAAGCATTCTTTTATAAAAAGATAAAATGGTTGCATTCTTTGTTAGATTCTATTTGCTTCAACTAAAATGATAAATTCAAACACCTAAGTGAATTAAATTTAATTTTATCAAAATTATTCTAATTATTTTGGAATTAATTTGGAATTATTTTCTAATTATTTTGGATCTACTTGCCTGCTTGCCCTAGCTTAGGTCTTAGAACTATGTATTCATATATGGTCATAACTATTCATAATATAATTTTCTTTGTCCTGATAATGAAAGTAATGTTATTTAAATTTGATTTTTTTTTTTTTTTGGTTTTTGGGCCACACCCAGTGGCGCTCAAGGGTTACTCCTGGCTATGTGCTCAGAAATTGCTCTTGGCTTGGGGGACCATATGGACACCACAGGATCGAACCACGGTACATCCTAGGCTAGAGCCAGCAAGGCAGACACTTTACCACTTGTGCCACCACTAAATTAGATTTTTTTTTTATTTTAAAGGTACATTCATGCAAAATAAAATTAACTCATTTAAGTATCTTGATATTTGAATGTAGCTTACTAATTGTTAATATTACAAAGTTAAGAACCTATCTTTACATATACAGGCATGTGTTTTATGTATTTACATAAAGCATGGTTAAAATAAACAAATTTTCTAAATAAAATAATTCTGCACAAGATGAGCATAAAATTTGTTGTCTGTCTTTAGAACTTTAAGTACTTGAAAAGGATATAATATTTTTAGCTATTGATGAAAAATTTCCAGATGGTAAAAATGTGAATGATAAAAATAGGCAAATTGAAATTAGAACTGTGATGGATTAGTTTTTCTTGGTTGTCCTTATGTTGTTCATCTTTCTGCCAAGTATGTGAGCCAATCATTTCAAAGAGCACAGAGAGTATAGAAAAGAAATAGGAAATATCTAAAGTCATTTTCAATATCACTTTCAATTTGAAAGTCAAAATAACTATCCACAAAAATATCATGCTTTATTCAGGTTTAGTTTTTCAAAATATATCTCTTAAACTTTGTATACAAGTGCATTTGACTTGATTTCAAGAGATAATATGGGGGACAGGAGCAGTGACACAAGTGGTAGGGCATCTGCCTTCCATGTACACGCTAACTTAGGATGGAATGCAGTTCTATCCCCCCAGTGTCCATATGGACTCCCAAGCCAGGAGCGATTTCAGAGCACATACCCAGGAGTAATCCCTGAGAGTCACCCATGTGGCCCAAAAATCAAAAAAAAAAAAAAAAAGTGAATGCTACATCTATCAGGCATTGAAACAAATAAACATCAAGGAAAGTCTGTTTCTCTCAAAATGAGAACTATTGTGTTGCTTTATAATAACTTTCCATCAATGAATGACAAGGTTCCATAATAGCCTGAGTGGTACCGGCAATATTCATTAGCAATGTTCTTGAGTATGAAAACATACATGAAGTTTGTCTCCTATTTCTTTATTTCTTTATTTATTATTTTTACACCCACTCCGAAGTTTGTCTTTAATTTCCTCAATCTCCCACCAGATGTTTTATTTCTTGAAAGCTGTTTTAGTTAAATCCCAAAGGTAGAAAATTTGGGTCATGTGTTGAATTCTTTTATTCTAGAGAAAAATAGCATCAAAACAGCATGCTACTGACTATGTGGGCAGTAACACAAAGATCAATAGAAATATTTTCTCGGGAAATATTAGAAGGAGAATCAGGAGGAAAAAAGAAGAGGAAAAGGTGGATGAAAAATAAATGAAGAAGAAGAAAAAAAATTTATTTGAAAACGACCATATTAAGTTTCAATACCACCTTAAAGATGTCACCCATATCTGATAATTGACACATCACATTTTATATATGCAACTGGTGCCTATGTTAATTTAAATTTTTAATTCCTCATTCCAATATGTCTAAATAACATGAAAGGAATTTGACCCATAAAAAAGGGAATTTTTATAAATTTAATTGTTTTCAACTAATATTCCATTATCCTCTTTTCTATTTAAGTAAGTTCTTTACCACAATTACCTCATAAGTATGAAAAATGCTTCCACAAACATAAGTTATAAATAACCTATTATGCTCCTATAACGTTTCAAGATCACAAGAAAAAGTCTAACTGGGAGGCCATATTATTAATAAAACAATGAAATAATAGGAACAGGATTGTGGAAGAGAACAGGAGTATTAATAAAAAATAAAAACCATTATGTCTAGTTTGCAATAAAGTCAATAGTATTCACCAGTGTTAATTTCTTAGTTTTTGGAAAAGGTTATGAGCAAAATGTGTATAGGGAAATTAGACGAGATTTACGCAGGAACTACAGTACAACTTTTCTGTAACTAGGACATTATCCAAAACAAAGGAGTTAAACACATGTATGTATATGATGTATGTATATTAAAACAATCAGTTTAGTGCTTTTCTCTATAACAAGATTCTTGTTGCTATTGTTTCTGGATTAAGTAAGAGTGTATTGCTTTGGTAATTCAGATATTTTTTTTTATAAAATATTTAAGCCCCATGATTACAGGCATGATTGTAGTTGGGTTTCAGTCATAAACAGAACACTTTCCTTCACCAGTGCAACATTTCCACCACCAATGGCCTCCGTCCCTCGTTCTCAACCCTTGCTTGTTTTTAAAACAGGCTTTCTATTTCTCTCACTCATTAAGATTGTCATGATAGTTGTTAGTGAGTTATTTTCCTAATTGCAACTCTACTCTTTGTGATGAACTTCATATTGTGAGCTGGTCCTTCTGGCCCTCATCTTTATTGTCTCTGGGGATTATTACAATAATGTCCTTAATTTTACTTAAGGATTTTACTTAGATGAATTTTACTTAGATGAATGAGATTATTCTGTGTCTATCTCTCTTTGACTTATTTGACTCAGCATAATAGATTCCATGTACATCCATGTATAGAAAAATTTCACTACTTCATCTCTCCTGGGGGATGCATAATATTCCAGTGTGTATATGTACCACAGCTTCTTTAGCCATTCAGCTGTTGAAAGGTATTTTGGTTGTTTCCAGAATCTGGCTATTGTAAATAGCATTGCAATGAATATAGGTATGAAGAAGGGATTTTTAAATTGTATTTTCGTGTCCCTAGGGTATATCCCTAGGAGTGGTATAGCTGGATCATATGGGAGCTCAATTTCCAGTTTTTTGAAGAATCTTCATATTGTTTACGTAAAAGCTGGACTACAGACAGTATCCCCACCAGCACTGATGGTTCTTGTTCTTTGTGATGTGTGCCAGTCTCTGTGGCATGAGATGGTATCTCATTGTTTTGATTTGCATCTCCCTGATGATTAGTGATGTGGAGCATTTTTTCGTGTCTTTTGGCCATTTGTATTTCTTCTTTAAGAAAGTGTCTGCTCATTTCTTCTCCCCATTTTTTGATGGGGTTAGATAGTTTTTTTCTTGTCAAGTTCTGTCAGTACTACCTTGTATATTTTCTATATTAGCCCCTTATCTGAGATTTTAGTAACTGAATTTGCCCTCAACACAGCTATCAGGATGCAATGATTTAAATATAGCACACATATCATATAGTCTAGATATCACATAGAGGTAGCATCTGGATACAGGAATAGTGTAGGCTTATCTGGAGGCCTACTTGTATTTAATCGAAATTGGTAAATTTGTGGTGTTAAAATATCCCAAACAGGTGCATACATAGGCCTGCTGGTGGCGTCAGTTGGGAGCAGTGTCACCGCTCAGTGCCAACTGCTGTGGCTGGCTTCCTGCCTCCTTCCCTTCTTCCCTATGGGTGGTGCTTTCTTGTTCAGATCCAATTTTCTGCTCTGATGAGGAGGCGAAAGCCTGGCTTTCCCTTCTTTCTGACTCCACTTTGAAAGAGAAAATACTTTTTTTTTTTAAATTTCCTATGTAGCCCACTTGTGGTCTCACCGCAATCAGGAAAAAGAAAGTCATCCGATTCATGATTAATACTAAATTTACAAACTAATGGTATTATTTCTCAATGACCAATTGTATCTGCCATTGGCACTGAGAGGTGGGGAAAGGTGCATTGTTTCTCTGCAGCAAACCTTTGCCAGATTCTACCTCCGCTAAGCAAAGGCTACTTCTATATGTAGGCCTAGATCTAAGATGGTGCACCTTGAGATGTCATGATAGAATCCAAAGACAATTTGAAAAATGTAAAACAAAAATAAAGGTTGTAAACTGTTGGGTTTTTTGGTTGTTGTTTTTTGCTGTCTGTTCTCTTGTCTTAATCACCCCTTTTGTAGTGCTGCGCTGTGTGGAATGTCCATTGGCGCCAGTCAACGTGTGAGGCATGCACTGTGGGTTCTGCTGGTCCCACACTGCTCTGCCCACTCCCACAGCGACACAACTCTGACGGGCCATGACACAGTTTCCGGACCATCTGCATTTGTAACTTCTGAAACATGGGGCCTCATGCAATAAAACTGCATTTAGTGAAGTTAGATGACCTTTATTGGCAAAACTGATCGACATGAAGCTGAACAAATTCTGTATTTAGTTATATGTGATTGAATTAGGATATTTTGTTCTCTTTCTTTTGTAATATTTTTAAATAAATCAAACTGGCTAATAAAAATTCTAAACAAGAGACACATGTCTCTAGTTTAAAATATTTCCCCTCACTAATAGTTTAAAATATTTTAAAATTATATCAAAACATTAAACATTTAACATTGATCAACACAACTAAATATCTGGAATTATCTGAATTTATTCACAGAGTTATTTAACTCTGTGAATAATGAGTTTTTTACAGTATATCTAACACTGTTCTAAATATAAAGGATGTATTGATAAAGAAGAAATTGTTTCTACTAGTGAGAGATGCAATAAATTGCACCAAATGTCTCAAGTTAGACAATGGGTATATAATAAGAAAAAATAATCAATCAAGAAAGAGAGTATGTTATTCTAGATTCACTACTTTCTAATGATGGTGACATTTGAGAGAGATAGGAGGTGAACTCCACTTAGGATATTATAAAGAAATAACCAAGTATTTTAAAATAATTCTTGAGTATGTTAGAAAAGACTACAAGAATAATATGTATTCATGATTAGTGGCTGAAAAACAAACACGTCCCTGATTAAGCATAATAGAGTTATAAAGGTTAGTATTAAACTAATTAAATATAGAAAACACTTTCAAACCTGTGTAATGAAAAAGTTCATTACAAAGGAATATAGGTAAAGAAGTTTCTTGTTTTACAAGCCACTCTGAAATATTTTATCTTTACTATCCATACATATTACTTTACAGAAAATTTAACTAATTCTACTTTTGCTCATCACTCCCACACTACCTCTCCATTATAATTATTCTATCACATTTGTAATACGTTTGATGCCAACAGAGCTCTATCTATATGAAATACAAGGTTTACTTTAAAATTAAAAAAACTAGCTATTAATTTTCCAGAGTTGGATATATAAGTTTCTTCATTTTTCAGAAGTAGCCTTTTCATCATAAATTTGTCAGGCCTTTCTACACCCACTTGGTCTGCTTCCTGTTTATCTGAGTTTCAATTTTTTTCAGAATTCCCAAACACAAAATTTCTCAAACGTATTTATTGCCCAGATAAGTGGGTGAGTCCAGTTTCTGAACATTGGGAACTTCTCCAAAGTGTGACTTCCTTCCTTTGCTGGTGCTTTACTGACAGTTATGAAAGGGTTCTTTAGTGTGTTAAAACATAAATGAACTGGTCATCTACAATTTTCTATGCATTTTTAAACAGCAGTTAGAAATAGAGATAAGCTTTAAAACTTAATGGAGACACAAGAGGGTGAGTACAGTAGGTAGGGAGGGTGCTTATCATATACATGTACTGCCAACCTAGTTTCTATCCCAGAACCATCAGGAGTGATTACTAAGTGCAGAGCCAGAAGTAAGTCCTGAGCTTCACTGGATTCAGCCTCAAAACAAAGAAAAATGGGAAAGTCTAGAGTGTTGTTTTAATCTGCCTACAAATAAATGCTTAATATCTTTGTCTAAAAGTAGGAACCAATCAAATATTCTCAACTATTAATCAATATCAATGTTCTTAAATATTTGATGAATTCAATAAACAGTATATGCAAATAAGTTGAATTACCTAAGAACAAGAGTAAAAATAAGTTAAATAAGTTTCATTAAATCAGGGTTTTAAGCAATAAAAAGAACTAATATCCCTTAAAAATAATTGTTCAAAATAAATATCTTTTCTTTGTGTGACTGAAGCATAACTGGTATCATATATTAAACCTCGTGGTCAAGTTGTATGTCTTTAGTTTAGTTAGGTGTACATAAGCTTTTTTAGTTTGTTTTTGTTTCTTAGGCCACAACAGTGATGCTCATGGGTTACTCCTGGCTATGTGCTCAGAAATCGCTCCTGACTTGGGGGACCATATAGTACACTGGCGGGTTGAACCGTGGTTCGTCCTGGACTAGTGCTGGCAAGGCAGATGCCTTACCATTCTGCGCCACCACTCTGACCCCTGCTTTTGCTATTGTTGTTAAAATAAAGCCATTAACTAGCTAAAGGTGAAATTTCTAATTAATGACAAGCTAACATCTTAGCAAATCAAGAGATTTTTGTTACTCAATTTTTTTTCTTTCTCTACCTTTTCTTTTTGTTTTGGTCAATTAGTCACTTTTTGCACTACTTGCATACTACTTGCATATTAGTTGTGATACTGATGATCACAATTTTTGCTGTGAGATCCCTAAAGACTGGGATCACATGCAACAAGTGAAGGCAGCATCAGGGATCAAACTTGGTCTCGGGTTTATAAGGCAGATGCTTTGTTGTGAAGATATCTCCAAACCTCTTCAGTCTTTTTTAAACAATCAAACGAACAACAACAAAAATTTAATTTAATTTTGACGTTTGGTGCAAATGAAAGGAGGCATTTGGTTTTTAACATTAAGATTTGTTAAATCAATGTTCAATTTGTGTAACAAAGACTGTAAGCAAATATTTATAAATGAGTAAATACTTATAATAAGTGTTCTTTAACAATGTAAAGTTGAAATAAAAATATACATAACTAGAAATTAAACAATGTTACTTCTAGGAATTTTACACACAATGTAATATAAAATTTTTAATGTGTGCCTTAAAATATATGCATGTTATTTATTTATTGATCAAGTATGAGTGAATATTTTTACTTGTAACTCCACCCTGGATTTAGGTATATCTACCTGAGACCCGCCCATTTCTGGGAGGGGTCTTGGGAAGCGGATATTACCTTATCTTTACCTGCTAGAACCCTCCCATTTCCTGGGAGGTGTCTGGGAAAAGGTTAGATATGGCTTTGACCCAGGGGATTAGGGTCTTTGGGCCTTTGCCAGCATGGAGGTCAGAGGGAAGATGGCTGAAAGGAGTTAAGAATTCCCCCGTTTATTTTTAGTAAACAAACAATATTGTCTACAATTATTAAAGGAAAAACTAGTCAATAATAAAAAAAGTGGCTGTTTGCATAAGCGCATCACAAGAAAATGTAAAGAAAAATTTCTAACCTAAACACAGGGTGTCTAATACCAGAAACATGTATCAAGGAATCAACTACAAACTTCTGAGAAGATAAATCTAAGACGTACATAGATCCTTCGAAGAGACTCCAGAAAGGGTGTGTAGCAGGCGAGAAGCACCTTTTCTTTATTTGTTGTTGTTGTTGTTGGCTTTTTGGCATTAGGTTTTTGGATCACACCTGGCAGCGCTCAGGAGTTAGTCCTGGCTCCACGCTCAGAAATTGTTCCTGGCAGATACCGGGATTCGAACCAATGACCTTCTGCATGAAAGGCAAATGCCTTATCTTCATTCTATCTCTCTGGACTCATTTTCATTCAAGTCCAGGTAGACCAGAAAGCCCATCTTTGAGGGCATTGAATTAGGCCCTTATTTTGGAGGAAGAAGCATATACCCCCTGCACAATGGGGGGCCACTGCGATGATGATCAATAGGCTTCTGAACTTAATTCAAGTTCTTAATACAGGCTGAAGTCCATATTATGTCCGAAATTGATGTACCAATACAGTCGATTATTTATAGATGGGAGCTTAAGTCACAAACCAAAACAAAATGTTTAAGACAGAGACCCTCCCTGTGTAAATAAACAACTTGAGGATCCATCTAAAATGGATGAAATCTCCTATAAACCTAGTACTTTGCCTATGATGCGCCTATGCAAAAAACCCTGAGAACAGACAAAAATGTCATTTAGGAAATTATAGACAACAATATCTAACCCACTAACCTAAAGTCAAGAAAGCAAAACCCTAATGTAATACAACATCAATTTCTAAGATTAAAAACTAAAATAAAAAACATTAATTACAATAGTCAAAAGAAGTATAGTACCAAATATAAATTCAAAGGATTACAATTATAAGAAAAATACAAAAGGTGAAATTTCTACAGAGTCCAATACCAGTCTGTAAAGATGAGGAGTCTGGAACTCCGAAAAGACTGGCAAAAGACACTTGATGGGTCTGGAAAAGCGGGTTGAAGCCTGGTACTGAAGATAACATCAAGCTGAATGAAGAAGGAAGGCCAGTACAGTCATCCATGTGTTGGGGCATCCCCAAGCGTTTCATCATTACCATCATGAGTTGGTTGGGCTTCTACATTTCCTTTGGGATCAGAGCAATCTTGGGGTAGCCATTGTAGAAATGGTCAACAATAGCACTGTGTATGTGGATGGAAAACTAGAAATTTAGATAGCACAGTTTAACTGGGATCCAGAGACTGTGGGTCTTATCCATGGATCTTTTCTCTGGGGTTATATTGTGACACAAATTCCAGGTGGCTTCATTTCCAACAAGTTTGCAGCAAACATGGTACAAAACTTCAAGAGTCATGAATTTCTTCCTCAGGCTGAGATCAGGCTTGTAGTTGTGGGTGAAGGAGAAGACTTGCACATGTGAAGGGGATCCTGAAAATTAAATTTTAATAACTAGGAAGAGAGAAGGAAGGATAAGAAGACTAAATTGGGGAAGATAAAGTTAGGAAAAAGGGAACTATAATGAAAATATACAGACACTGAACAAGACATACACTACACATACAGACGTCACAAAAAATATGACCATAACATTCACTCATACCAAAAAATATTTGTTGGAAAGGATCCAAAATAGAGCAAAAGCAAAAAGAATTCAGCTGAATCAACTAAAAGTGCTTTAAAATGTAATAGCCGGCAACAGTTTAGATGAATCATTTCAAATTCAAAAAAAATATTTTAATGGCAGAGCAGAGCAGATCTGAAATAGAATTTTATGCATAATACAAACATGGAAAACTCTACTATAAGTGTATAACAGTATATATACAAAGTTATTGTATAACAGTAATTCTATGATAGTCAATCATAGGTGAGAAGCACTGTGAAGAAAGTCCACCTAAAAATTATCATTATGTCAGCATCTTAAAACCTAAATTGAGGAAAATAAAGCAATTATGTTGAAATAAAAAGAGTGAAAGTCATTAAATGAGTATATCTAGAAAGAAAAACAACATTAATATGATGAGAAATTTTTCTTTCAGGTGAACCTTGACTAAATTAATTTGTAAAATTTCATGATTAACTGAGACCTAGAGCAATAATGAAATTAAGACATAAATCCACCATACAAGAAAACACAGTGGGGGTCCATGATTTTTAATACTATTCATTGATCATGCTTGTGGAAAGAATCATAGAGCATTAATAGCAACCGATAAGAAAGTGAAATGATTATCTGGTGTTCGTTGTAGATCTTTAAGAAGTATAAAACAGGATGTATGCTGCTGTGGATTTTACCAATGTATTAGGGACTTTCTTGATCTCCTTGTCATCAAAATTGATCCAGTGTTGTTTTGCAGCAATTTTACAGTATGAAGTACAGTGTCCATAGTGAACTTTACCATAATGGTTTGACACTGATGATAAGTTGTATTTCTTAATCTTGCTTTTATTCTATAAAGTGAATTCTACTAAATTGAGGTCTTCTAAATAAAAATCCACATAAGTGTGCAATTTTTTTATTTGTTTGCCATCAAAAGCAAAACATTTCAAGTGTATTATAAGTACTGGTGACAGTTTCCATAAATACGTTTTCTTTGAAAAATCTCTTCTAGTTGTGCAGTTGTTGCACTGAACTTTGTTATCATCCATTAACTCTTCTTTAAAAAATTCAGAGAGGCATCCCTGTAATGTACATTTATCTGTAGATGTAACAGCCAGAGACAAATGAACAAATGTCTCATAAACCTCAGACTTTTGGTGGCATGTGAGACACTGTAGTATAGATTTAAATTGTCCTTGAAAAAGATCATAAATAATAGATTTGTGAGCCTTTTGGTGTTCTGGACTAAATTGTTCATAATTTTCATTTTCCATAAGATGTGAAGTTTTGTCTGTCATTAGATTTACAGTAAGCAAGTCCTGATATAGTCCCTCTATTAGAAACATCAGTAGTTCGTGTGGATCCTGCTGATTGTATCCAGCAAACTCGTCATTAAGTAAACCAATTGTTACTTTGAAGCTTTCAGGGTTAATATATCTATGAAATCCATTACCCATAGTTTTGATGAGCCAACCAAATTCTTCAGCTAATTTACTTTTATGCCCCATTGGATTTTTCTTGTTAATATCCTTTTTATAATGATCTTGATGAAAATACTGAGTCAAATCTGAAATATTATACAAGCATTGCAATATTGAGTTCATGTAGCAAGAGTTTCCTATATTTTGGAGCCCAGTTCAGACAGGTTCCTGTCTTTCCTTTTGCATCGCGGAGTGTAAGGGTTTATCACTACCATCAGTCTCACTCAATGTATGGTGTGTGACAGCTAAATCCTTGTTCCCTGCCCCAAAGACCTCAGCAATATTACTGTTGTTAATGTCTTGAATATATGTTTTGCATTCTCAGTTCCTTCTCTCAATAACACCCATCCCTGCAGACGTTTCCAATGGCCTGTTCTCCTCCAAGGCATGCTGAATTCCCCAACAATGTGCCAGGTTTTGTAGATAAGTTTTTAAGCCCTGCTCGTGAAAAATTTCCTCAAGCCATGATATTTAATTATACAGATGATATCTCGCTCACAATGAACAATGAAACAGATTTACAGGACTTATACTCTTATGTTATTGACTGTTTACAAACATCAGCACTGAAAATAGCTTTAGAAAAAATACAGACAATGCCGCCATATTAATATTTGGGTTTTATTTTGGACCGGACATCAATACAACCACAATAAATTTCTATCAAAAAAGAAAACCTCAGAATGCTTAATGATTTTGCGAGACTTTTAGGTGACATAAATTGGCTCCACCCTACACTAGGAATCCTAAATGCAGAGTTTTCTAATCTGTTTAAAACTTTGGAGGGTGACCCTGATTTAGATAGCCCGAGAAACTTAACAACAGCTGCTCTTTTATTATTGACTAGTTTTTCCTTCAATAATTGTAGACAATATTGTTTGTTTACTAAAAACAAATGGGGAAATTGTGTATGTAAACATTTTATGGGATTATTATGTTACTGATCGGTGATTGTGCCCTACTCTAGGGTGTGACCTGTCATTCTGCCCCCACCCTAGGGTGGTATCTGATTCTGCTTCCACCATTGGGTGGTACCTGATTCTGGGGGATAAAAACAAGGGTCTGTGGAATGCGAGAGGGTTTTGGCTGGAACTGATACTGAGGCTTTGGACTTCAGTCTTGTCCATCGAATAAAGCTAATATTTCCACAAGCCTGACTGTCTTGAGCTGTTTACCCGCCGCTTCACCTCAGAACTGCCGGCTGAACAGGGTGGCAGACGAGTGCTTCGAGCTGGAGGGGAAAGACCTCATCCTCCATCCCTCCATCAGTCAACTTCTTCAGGGTGTGAAGCATTATTGACTGTCCTAGTGATTCAAAGTACATGGAACAGGGTTAGAGAGATTCAATGATTCAATGTTAATATGTACCTAAAATACTATTGTGAAAAATATGTAAGACAATATGATCAAAATAAAAATTAAAAAAATTAAAAAATTAAAAAAAAGAGAAGGGTCAATGGTCTGAGCAAATTTTCTGAATGTCAAAGACCTAGCTTGAACCCTGGCACTACCAAGGCTTTCAAGTCCCACTGACTGAGCCAGGAGTAGCTCCAGAGCACTGCCAAGCATGGTTTTTTTAAAAAAAAATCTAAGTATACAGAGAAAACTCAGGCCTAAATATTTTCTAGAAGAATCAAGATGAATTTTCTCCAGGAAGAGCTATTGTCCAAAGTGAACTAATAAGAAGTGAATGAAAAGGAAACGATTTCCAGACCAAGGAAATGGAAAAATCAGACTCTGATTTTACAAACCCTGTGGAAGAGGATCTGGGTGATTCTTAAATGAAAGGCTGGAAAACTCATCACCAGGAATCTCTGTCCTTGATAAAGCATTTGAACATCAATACACATGCAGAAATTGGAAATGCAGTGTAGGTGTTTAGCTAGAATTGCTTTATTTTATTCTGCAGCTTTCTGAGATCAAGGAAAAAATAACGACTTGTCTGTGTGGATATATAAGCTAGTACTTTCAGAAAATTCTTTAGATATGGAAGCATTCTAATAAAACAGAAATCCATAGTTAATTCTATAGTTAATTCTACTTCTTCCATAGTTTTTGCTACTTCTCAATGATACGCTGACACATTAAAGCACCCTTAAAAGGTGAATAGGAGGCACTACCAGCCACTCCCACTTCATTTGCCTCTTCCTACACATCATTGTCAAAATTCAAATTGTACCAAAAGAACAATATAGTCCATCCTGATTTTCTAAATTCTCCTTTGTCACTTTAAAGATCTGAGGCTAAGAGGAAAAGACAAAATTTGCCTTACGTCATGCAGCTCTGTCTATAGTGAAAATCTTTTTCTAATAGGGGATAATGTTGAGTAATGGACATGTAATTTGGAAAACACATTAGAAAATAAATTGGAAGAGCTGGAGCTGTGGCACAGCAGTAGGGCATTTGCCTTGCATGCAGCTGACCTAGTACGAACCGCTGTACGATTCCCCCGGCATTCCATATGGTCCCCCAAGCCAGGAGTAATTTCTAAGCACATAGCCAGGAGTAACCCTTGAGTGTTACTGGGTGTGCTTCCTCCCAAAAAAAGAAATTGGAGGCAGAATTTACACATAAATAAGTTTAACATTTGATATTTATAAATTCTGAGCTTGCCCAGGTAACTCCATGCATTTCTCAAACATATCCACTCTCTATCCTTCCCAAAAATATGGTCAAATTAACTAAAAATTTCATTTCCAAAGACTGAAGAGTCATGCAAACTCATTCAATAGATAATTACATCAACCTATATACCCTTGAATAATTCTTTTGTATCCTTTAGGAAAAATAAGAAACAGTAATCTACTATGAAAATTGTTATGCTGAGAGATTGATGATATTATCTACATGGTAGTGCCAGGTAATGATTGGAACAGAGCACACCCTTGGCATAACTTAGTTCCCTGCACTTGTTATATCCTGTTAATAACGTACATTCAAACTCTTCAGCTTAGACTACCCCAGGGGACAGCATTCACCAATTCATAGATATATGACGATTTAATTAAAGTATTTCAATTGCATTGCAATCAAAGTGATTATAGCATGCTATAAATTAGTTTCTATATATATAGATCGTGAATGAAGAAATTATTAATTTTCACAGAGATAATCAAGCATATAGTATTAGAGTCTTTCAATATTATCTTTAATTTGGGACCATAGAAATAGTACAGAAGGGCTGGAGTGATGGCATAAGCAGTAGAGCGTTTGCCTTGTACACGCTGACCTATGAAGGACAGTGGTTTGATCCCCTGCCTTCCCATATGGTCCCCCAAGCCAAAAGTGATTTCTGAGCTCCTAGCCAGGAGTAACCTCTGAGCATCACTGAGTGTGGCCCAAAAACAAAAAAAAAAAAAAAAGAAGAAGAAGAAGAATTAGTACAGGGGTTAAGTTACATGCTATGCACAGGGAAGACTCTAGTTCAAAATACTATCACTGTAAATGCTTCTTGACACTTCAAAGAATGATATTTTTTGCTTTTTGGTTTTGGGTCCACACCGGGTAAAGCTCAGGTGTTACTCCTGGCTATGCACTCAGAAATCGCTCCTGGCTTGTGGAACCATATGGGATGCTGGGGTATGGTACAGGTGGGCCGTGCTTGCTCAACACCTTGCAAGGCATATGCCCTACTGCTGCACCACTACTCCGGCCTCAAGGAATGATACATAAAACAGAGATCTAGATGCAAGTATTGAGCACTATGAGGTGTAAACCAAATTATGAAGCAAACAAAATCTGCTTTATGTTGGATCTTAAAATCCCACAACAAATGTATTTGTGATTATTTTGAAATATCTGTTAAAAGATGAAAAATAAAAGGGGCGGATCAAGCATGCCAACAAAGGGTTTAGTGCATGTCTTCAAATATAAGGCCTAGAATATGTAAAAAAAAAAAAACAGGAAAGAAGGAAGGAAGGAAGGAAGGAAGGAAGGAAGGAAGGAAGGAAGGAAGGAAGGAAGGAAGGAAGGAAGGAAGGAAGGAAGGAAGGAAGGAAGGAAGGAAGGAAGGAAGGAAGGAGGGAAGGAAGGAAGGAAGGAGGAAGGAAGGAGGGAAGGAAGGAAGGAAGGAGGAAAGGAAGGAAGGAAGGAAGGAAGGAAGGAAGGAAGGAAGGAAGGAAGGAAGGAAGGAAGGAAGGAAGGAAGGAAGGAAGGAAGGAAGGGAAAGGAAGGAAGGGAGGGAGGAAGGAAGGAGGGAAGGAAGGAAGGAAGGAAGGAAGGAGGGAAGGAAGGAAGGAGGGAAGGAAGGAAGGAAGGAAGGAAGGAAGGAAGGAAGGAAGGAGGGAAGGAAGGAAGGAGGGAAGGAAGGAAGGAGGGAAGGAAGGAAGGAGGGAAGGAAGGAAGGAAGGAGGGAAGGAAGGAAGGAAGGAAGGAAGGAAGGAAGGAAGGAAGGAGGGAAGGAAGGAAGGAAGGAAGGAAGGAAGGAGGAAAGAAATGAAGGAAGGAAGGAGGAAAGAAATGAAGGAAGGAAGGAAGGAAAGATGGAAGGAAAGATGGAAGGAAGGATGGAAGGAAGGAAGGAGGAAAGGAGGGAGGGAGAAAGAGAGGGAAAGATAGGGAGGAAGGAAAAAGGGAGGAAGGAAGAAAGGAAGGAAGGACAGAAGAGAGGGAGGAAGGAAGAGAGGGAGGGTGTAAGGGTTGGAGGGGGAAAGAGAGGGAGAAAGTTGGAAAGGGAGGAAGGAAGTGAGGAAAGGAAGGAGGGAGGGAGGGTGGATGGAAAGGCCTATAGTTAATGTAACAGAAAATTAAGCAAACAACTGCTTAAATAAAGCACAACTAGGAAGAAAATCTTGATTACTTTCTTATCTCAAACACTATTCTTGCCTCATTGATGATTCATGGTATTACTCATACTAAAGACATTAAAATTTAAGAAGCTAAAATTACCATATAAAGTAGCTTACTCACTTGGGAAGTTTCATTCAATTTACATAAGATTAGGTGTACAATTTCAACATAGGGATCATAAATAGTTGCTGAATTATTTTCCTTCACTTTTTAAATAGAAACTAAACACTGGAAGAGAAATACATTGATTCCTAATTACAGTTTAATTTTTCTCAATATAGAGAGGCAACATCATTCAGTTCAAAAGCAGATTTTACCATCTGCCTCTGATTCACAAAAATCTCTACTGACCAACAGGCCTTCAAGTAGGCTATGGGAATGAGTACACCTAGCTGAAGGAATCACAGTGTTTTCTGACCCTGAAATTGGGTTGTTAGTTACTGTTCTACAAGCACTAAAAGGTATTTTACTCAGCAAATCTCTTCTCCCAAAAATTCAGTCTTTCTTTTTGTGGTTAATTCAATAAATTATTTCATAAAGTTAAATAACTTGTAAAAGCATGTAAAGTAAGATATGTATTGAATACATTCTAGTTTCAAATAAAAATTCATATTACTGACACCACCAAATACTGATGAAAACAATCAGACATAATAAGTAGAGCTCAGATCTCACCCTGGCTCTGAACTTGGGAATCAGTCTTGCTGGTGCTCAGGGGATTGAATGCAAATGTCAGAGTGCAAGGCAAGTGACTTAATATTTCTCTCATCTGACCCCAAGTTAAGCAAAACCTATGATTGAGTTTATTTATATAAAAAGTATATGTAAAATGTAGTCTGTAGGCAATAAATAGAAAAATACATGTAATTTATAAATTTAAAGGAACATGTTCAAAAAATTGAGGGGGAAATAATGGAGGGCACCAAAACCAAACAGTCAGATGAACATTAAGTAGAAATAAAAAATGATCAGACTTAAACACCAAATCCAAAGCCAAAGACAATAGAATCGATACCCAATCTACAACAAGCTAGACACAGAAGGGACCACTTATACTAGCAACCCATGTGGTAAATGAGGGGATATGGGATGCATGCTGGGAACAGGGGTGAAGGGAGGACAACATTGATGGTGGGAATGTCCCTGATTTAATGTCATTATGTACCTAAAATACTACTGTGTAAGATTTGTGATCCACTTTGGTTAAAATAAAAATTATTAATATAAAAAATGATTGAGTAATAGTACAGTGGGGAGGGCATTTGTCTTGCATATAGCCAATCTGGGTGCTATTTCTAGTACCCAAATGGTCCCTTGAATCCACCAGAAATGCTCTCTGAACAGAGTCAGGTGTAAACCTCAAGCAACATTGGGTATGCTCCCCCCACACCCCCCAAAAGGAACAATTCCTCCTGAGAATCAAATCTTTTCACTTTTTGTTTTATGGTTCAAAAGTGGATTATTCAACTTTCCCCTCCCACTGACAACCATGCTGACTGACTTCTCAACCAGTAGTTGAAATTTTCCTTAATTTCTCTCATCATGTCACTGATGACTCTCTTTTTCCTTCCAAGCTATGCTTCAGTGGATTGAGGAGACATGGTGTCAGTATTATCATATCTCCATTGTGATTAGCTAGAAAGAATTACTCTCAGATTTTCCAAGTTTTCTTGAATTTCTAAAATGGAACAGGTCATAATTCTTCATCTCTTCTAGAAAAATAACTATCTCAAATATTTTTCTATTCTTTCTGGCCTAGGAATTCCATTCAGTTAGTTGTCTGTTGCGTTAGATTGTAAACAAAAACTGTGTTTTTTCTTTTTCACTAACTACACAAACCACAAAACTACTTAATATTAAAAACATAAATATCTGAGTAGAAATGGATGCCATAAAAATGACTAATGCATTCCCACATCTAAGCATCAATTTTCCTCTGACTGTTCCTGATCTATGTAAGTTGCAAGGAACCCTTCTGGAATACCCATTCAGGACCCATCCCATTCAAAATAGGTCTCCAGAAGAAATGGAAAATAGAGATTTGCTCCCAAAACCTCCCTATAATATCCTGACATCGGAACACTAGTTCTTTTGTAAACAGCAGTTTTTCATTTGTTTTGTTCCTTATTTTCTCTTCTTTTCCACTTAATTCAAAAATAAAATAATTTATACCATTGAATAGTACTGCTTGTCACTAAAACTGCTCGCCAAATAAACAGTCCAGGCTGCATTCAAATGTCAGTAGACATCCTAAAGATCTATGAAAGCCATAAAAGAGCAATTGGGGATGTATATATAATGGCTATAACTAACATTTATTGAGAATTTAATATGTTTAAGGTATTTTGTGTGGCAGTATATATTAATCCTTGAGAAAATTTGGAGATCAGCTTGATTACCTTTTAACAATTAGGAAGAAATCATAGAGCCAGCATTCAAAAAGAGGTTTATTCTGTTCAAATTATATTATCTTAAATAAATGTACAGCTAGAAGTCCAAAAGGTAGTCATGGCAAAGCCCTGTTTTGCCCAAATGCACTAGAACTGAGCATCATTTTGATTCTAAGACACTTAGAGGATGAACTAGGTGAGAGACATATATTTGGAATACAATTCAACATTATTAGAGTAATTACAAAGTGGGAGAAGAGTGACCTTTGACCCACCAGCCCATAAATGAGATGGAAGCTCAGAGCTCCTAAACCTTCTAAGGTATTTCCTAGACTATGGCCAATAATATCATCCTTCAATTATCTAAAATATACCCTCCTATATTTTCACAGTTGTGATGTCTTCTATTAGGATGATTACTAAACCCAAAGATTCTTTCCTTTCTTTATTTTTATAGAATTTGAACATCTAGGATAGATATTGAGTGAGAAATGTTCCAGTACCTGTATGTATTTTGACTGATTTGACCTAGTGCAATGAAATTATGAGCTAGCAAAGAATCAACATTTTTTTAAACCTAAAAAGGGAAAGCAAAATTAACAACAAAGAGACTTATCCCATCTGTCTTATATTTTAGCTGATTGAGATTAATATGAATGTTAGCTTGCTGATAATGCTTTTCCTGTTGGCATTCTGCAAACTGTTCTATATAAACAGTAAAATCTCAAACTCTCTTCTTCCTCCAAAGTGCTTCATTACTTTGAGTGAATAGATTTTCTTTAAATTGCTCTTTCCTCTCCTTTCCTTTGATATCTATCCTGCTCATTCTTTAAGGATATTTAAACCTCCTATTTAATAGCATAGAATATCCTCTTCTACCCACCTTTGCAGTATGTTGTCTAAAGGGTGATAAAAAAAATTAAAGATATTCTTTTTTTTTTTTTTTTTTTTTTTTTTTTTTTTGTGGTTTTTGGGTCACACCCGGCAGTGCTCAGGGGTTAGTCCAGGCTCAGAAATTGCTCCTGGCAGGCACGGGAGGACCATATATGGGACGCCGGGATTCGAACCGATGACCTCCTGCATGAGAGGCAAACGCCTTACCTCCATGCTATCTCTCCGGCCCCTAAAGATATTCTTTATATATTCGTGTGGTGACTTATATTTCTTAATTGATAGATCCCTGAGAAGTGGGAATGGGGCATTTGTGGAGGACAGGGAAAACACTTTGACCTGAAATTGTCAGTAGAAATAAACAGAATAAAGGCAGTTAAATTATAGCATCAGCTTGGGACAGTTACAAGAGATATAAAGTCCCTGTAAAAGAGCTGGTACATAATATCATACTAAATATTTCACATGTATCATACACATAGTAATGACAAAGAATTCAATGGAGGTCCTAGAAATATTCAAGAAATATTATTCTTTCTTGATTGATAAATGTCAAAACATTGTGATAAAGTCCTAAATTAATGCAAGAGAAACACAAATATGTATTCATTTTGCAATGAGATAAGACAAATAAAGGACATTAGGCCAAGGTGCAAAGCCTGAAAACTACCCCACATAAATCCAACAAGGATGTAGAAATCAACTTCTATTGACCAGGAAGGTTTTCTGAGTAATAAAATTACAGCAAAAAAAAATGTTTAAACTTAGTTGACTAAACTATATATATCCAATCTCCAAGAGATTAATTAAGAGATTACTAATCTCTTAATTCATTAAGAGTTTAAGTTAAATTAGCACTGTATTCAGGTGATATACTTGACCTTTAGATTATTTGCATACATAGTTGCATTTTTATCAGGTTCACTTAAAGGCTGAAAATTTGCTTCTAGGTGAAATGAACTTCAATGTATTGAAAATTATACTTCAAGAATATTTGTCATAAAATTTCCATAACACATCAACTTTTTAAAAAGCCCTATAAGAAACCGGTAAAGACTAAAAATATAACTCAAAATCTAAGCTAAAATGACTGTTTAAGTGTGATTAATATTCTTAATAAAATAAAATTATGCCAAATTGTTATTTTCACAAAAAAATTAAAAATTCTTAATAAATATATATAAGAATAAAACATTATAATAATATAATAATATAGTAATACAATAACACGTCTTGTTTTCATTAATTTAAAAAGTAGAATTAAACACTTTTTAGATGCTACTTCAAAATATTAAATTTACAAAGGTCTGTGTTTTCCTATTTTTAAATAGCAACTTTTCATTGCCCTCTTATACAATCTTACCATGATATATGATGCATTGTATTAATAATATCCTGATTATGTTTTGGTTTAACTAGACATTGTTAAAGGTGACCTTTTGCTATGATTGTTTAGCTGACTTTGGTGCTAATAAGATAAAGAATGAGTTGTCTAATGAACCCTGTGTATGGAAATAATGATAGATGCTTATTTGGAATTCTATAGACATGGCACCTCCAAGCCTGCTGAGGAGTCTTTGAAACCTAACTAATTTTAGAGAGAGGCTTTATTGATTACACAGAGACAGGGCACATTTTAATCATTTTTACAGCACTGTATTGCCTGAGGTAGCAAAATATATTAAACAAGAATTATACACTTTGTTTTAAACTGGATCTTAAATTGTTTCCTGATGTATAGTCAACAACAGCTCTGTAAGATCAATCACATTACTAAGGCATATTAAAATCAACTTGTTTAATTTTAATTGCTCATATGCCTGACCCTCTGAGGTACAGCTGTTCACGAAGCTAAATTACTTTCCTCCAAGATAGGAGTTTCATTTTATTTTACATTGCAATCATTTCTTTCCTAAGTCCACCAACTAACTCTATTTTTACCTCTCCTTTAAGTTACTGATTATAAAGATATATATGTATATATATACTAGAAGGTTATATTAGAAATGATATGATGTTTTGGTCGAACTATAACTTACAATATCTATAGGAATAAACTGTTTGGACAAAATTGTATGAGTTGAATGTAAAAAAATTATGTTACTATGTACAGTTTTAAGTTATGTACAGTATATAAGCAATTGCTTGGTGTACATGAATTCATACAGATGAATAGTTTAATGACCATCTGATATCTGGCAGAAAAAGAATTGTATTCATTTAAAGACATAGTAAATAATTGTCTTGTTTAAGTGGGTACTTAAGTGTTTGACATGTACAGATACAAATAATATGCATCATAAATATATATTAAGATGAAAAATATTATCCATAAGAGCTCTAACTTAATCTATGTCACATGTTTGGAGAGAAAATAAATATGTTGACTTTAATCATAAGAATTAGTTTAAAAACTAGATTTCACTAAAGAATTATATGACTGTAACTTATTTATTTGGGTCTTCATTTCTACATCTATAAAAACATAGAATAGAAAGAAAAATTTTAAATTTGGAATCTCATTATAGCAATACATCTGACAATATTTTAGAACTGCATGTTACTATTGCATATGCACATACACATATGCTAACTCCAATTTTCCAAAAGTTCAGAAAATATAATTGCAATGGAAAAAATGAGAGGTAGGAGAATTATTAAGTTTAAAATCATGTATTTTGTGTCAAATGAGCTTATATATTTTTACATATGTAAGTTCAAAGTAACTCAATTAACAGTTGAAATTACAGTCTTACTAAATCAACAATGAACTGAGCATTAAACTTAATTATTAAAAATAAGATAAACATACTGAGGTGTCAAATTATACTCATATCTTATATATACTCTTATAAACTTGAAACTTATTCAGTTAAAATATATACACATTGCATGTATATAGTCATAATTAAACTAATTGTTCTTTAACTCTGAAGCTTTACAGCTCAATTAAAATGTTTAAAAATTAACTTAGTAATGTATTTCTTCATTATAACTAATCTTAAGGAATCCTTTTATTTATTTCTTCTTTGAACTGGAAGATACCAAGTTAAATGAAACCAGATAAACAGGATAAAATTCCTATATGAAGGAATTTAGAATAATTGAATGAAGGATTACAATGGCTTAAAGGGATATGACGAGATCATACTGGGGACCAGAATAAAATGTGTAGCATCTCATTTTTTCAATATTAAGAAGAAAAAGGAAGAAAGAAATAAAACTCTCTTGACATTCATATAATATTTTTAATGTGATTGTAAGAGCTAAGAATAAGCTAGGATGGGGCCGGAGAGATAGCATGGAGGTAAGGCGTTTGCCTTTCATGCAGAAGGACAGTGGTTCAAATTCTGGCATTCCATATGGTCCCCCGTGCCTGCCTGGAGCTATTTCTGAACGTGAAGCCAGGAGTGACCCCTGAGCACTTCCGGGTGTGACCCAAAACCAAAAAAAAAAAAAAGAATAAGCTAGGATAAATTAGTATAATAGGTTTGATTTGTTAGGACTAACATGCTTTTGACTTCTGTTTTTGCTTGCTTGAGAACTTTAGTTATAGACTGCAATCATAAGGTAAAAAGACTAGACCTGAAGAGGCAGTTAATTCTTGGAACCAGACCTTAGGGACAGAACATCAGCCATGTCTCCTCCCCTATCTGACCTGTAAGATAGCCCTAAAGAGCATTCTAGCACAAGATACCCTAGGTCACTCTCTCCACCCATTAGCCCTTGTAACTGTATTACCAAGGAAACAAGGCCCTCAGCCTGCCAGATCAGGACCCTCCCATGGGACACCTGGAGTGTTTAGGCCATATTTTTACAGACCATCAGGATGAGTGGTAGGTGGCTGGGTCAAAGAGAGTTTGTAATAGTTAAGGAATTGTGCTTTTCTTAAGCTTGCATTATCGGATGTTTTTGAATTGTAACAGTTGTATGAACCAATTAAATGTTTGAAGTTTAAAACCTTATTATCTACTATTAAGGCCCTGGGTTTCTAAGGCTGGGGTTCTACCAACAAACCTGCTGCATCAGGAGACGGTGGACCCTAGAACTCTAGATCAATTAACTTCACTTTGCTGATTGCATTCTCTGAAACTTTGTGGTCTTTATTTGAGAGGGTGGGCTTTAACGGACCCTTTTAACAGTGACAAATCCAATACAATGTACAAAAATACAGACCCAATCATTTATATCTAGTGATTAATGACTATAATGACCACATGGTTATGATTGCAAGGGACTAAGTTATAGAGCATATTCCTGCACATCCCAATGTATAAAGAATAGTAAAGCAGTATTCAAACATAAATACAATTTAATTTATATTAGTATACATAAAAATTAAATAGTTGTGTATAAATAGATCAAAGAATGTGCAAGATCATTATAAGGAGACATAAAATAGATTAATAAAAGGAAGAATAAATGAAGAGATATAATAACTCTATAAATAAAACTGCAATATCATTAGTGTCAGTTACATACATCTTAACTTATATGGTTGGCTGTGAATCAACATCTAAGCAATTTATTTTGTAGATATTGAAAACCTGATTCTAACTTCTAACCTAGAGAGTTACAAAACCCACAATTTACTAAAAAAATAATAAAGTTGGAGGATTAATGTTAGTTAATGTCTTGCTTTGTGATTCAGCTATAGTACTCAAGTCAATGTGATATTGGCAAAATGTTGCAGGCTAGCTTCAGTCCGCCAGTCTCATGGACTGGCTCTTGAGTTCCAAATGCATTGAAGGCTTCTTTTGAGTCCCCTTTGAAGAGAGTGGATACACAGATGGCAAAATATGAAATAAATGAGAAATAAGAGACCACAAAAATGAATTGTATGGGAACAACATATTTCTGGCAGACATGTGACATATTTAATCTTTAAGCAGGGAGTTTTATAAGGGTAAAAGTCAGTCATATGTATTGAGAAGAATGTTTACAATCACAAAGCAGAGTTTAACAGTAAACAATATATTAAGCTATAAGTGTGAGCAGCAAGAATTTAGAGTTACAAAGGAGAAGGTCACAACTCAAGGCAGCTTTTAACAAATTAACTTCAGGTGCAGAATCAGGGATTATTAAGAAGTAGGAAAAAATCTAGGAACACAATCTTCATTGGGAGGTCAAGTGAAAGAAAAAGCTAAATCCATTACTAAGGTGAAGTTTCCATTTCTTTTGGAAAAGCCAATAGCCTAGGACCTGCATTTTGGCTATGCCCTTGCATACCAGAAACTGAGGCTGCAAGGACATTTTAAAAAATAGAAAAATATCATCTTTGATATCGGTGCTAAATATTATCCAGGAAAGGGGTTTTAATCAAGACTATATTTGCCTGTAAATATCATCAGAAGGGAGAATTGATTTTAAAGCTGAATAATACAAAGGAAATATAATGCTGGTACCATAACATGAATCTCAGAAATATCTCTTCAGTAATTCCTCAGCTCTCCAAGCAGGGTCAAAAACATCCAAAACAGGCCTTTTGAGGAACCTCATGGGGTTTTCTCAGTTCTTCATGCCAGGGAAATTCGGGGATACATCTTGTGGATTACTGAGTTCTCCTTAAATGGAGATGTTTATACATGGCCCAATAGCTAAAAGAATAGGTAATGGGGCCAGAGAAATATTCAGTGGGAATGGTGCTTGCCTTGCTTAAAGCTGAACAGGTTCATTAGATCCTGGCACTTCATTTGGTCCTCCAACTCATGTCATGATTGGTTCATGATACAAACATGAATCAATGAGACACTGAGCACATCTGGATATGTCCCCCAAATAAAGCAAACAAACATAGGCAAGTCTAATAAAATTGAACCTAAAATCAGACCCAAATAAATTTAGTCATCTTGCCTTTATTTTCCTCACCTTTACTTTAAAGTAGAAGGGGTGATACAATTGAGCAAAGAAAGTGAGCTATTGAGCATTCTTATGCAAACAAAAGAAAAATACAAATATAGTGTTAAGGGAAAATAAATGAAAATAGATATTAGATGATTATAATAGTTCAGAAAGGTGATCAGATATAGATGCTTGTTAAGCCTCCCTCCACCCTCCCCCAATCTTGTCTCTCTTCTTGCTCTGGACTTTCACCTTGAGACATTAATGACTGCTACGCTGGTAACCATTAGCCAATGCCCATCCTACGAGGAACTTGACATATTTGGGCAAAAGAATGGACTTCTGCTCACTCCCCCAAAGTTTCTCGCCTTATTTAAAAAAAGACAAGCTCACCATCTGATTGGACATTGTGTTTGAACCTACATTAGGGATTGGTGCATTCTCCAAGCCCTACTTTCCATATTGACCCTCCTCTTAAGGCAGGGGTCTCAAACTCAATTTACCGGGGGGCCGCAGGAGGCAAAGTCAGGGTGAGGCAGGGCTGCATAAGAGATTTCACAAAAAAAAGTCCTCAAACGACATTATTAACAGTTTTAATTATTTCTTCTGAATATGAATAAAACATTGAGTGAAGATCATGAACAGTTTTTCTGAACATGGCATTTTTTGCCTATTCTTTGCTGCCAGAGATTTGACAGTGCTTCTTCTCACAAATCTGAACCACATTTGGCTTTAGAGAGGAAGCAGTTGAGACCCTCAATATGGCTTGAAGATGATCATCATTAAGTCTAGACCTGTACATTGACTTATTGAAGTTCAATGTGGAGAATAAATTTTCACACAAATATGTGCTCCCAAAAGGGCACATGGGGCACTTGAACATTTGGGAAAGCTCAGGGAAGCTGGGGGGCAATTATCTCAAAAATTGCCCATGCATGTCTGCTTTTCCACTAATCTCCCTGAACTTGGCTTTGAAATCAGAGTTGCATTGCAGGTCAATGAGCTCCATTTGAAGCCCAGGAGGGGAATCTTCCACCTCAAAGGAAAAGGGGTCTCCCAAAATTTGGAAAGTGGCTCTGTGCTTTTTGAAGTCTGCAAATCTGTGATCCAATTCCTTCTCTAGCTTAAAAATAGCATCAACATATTTCTCACCACTGAATGGTATGCCTGAATCCACAAGTTCCTTGCATACTGGAAAATGGCCAACATTTGTCTGAGAGAGCTGGGATTTCCATAACACAAGTTTTGTGGAGAATGCTCTCACATTGTCATAGGCAACACTGATAAGCTGCCCTGGGCCTTGTAACATCTTGTTTAGTACATTCAGCTTATGTGTGATGTCAACAAAAAAAAGCTAAGTCCATGAGCCATTTGTGATCACTCAACTCAGAAACAGCATTCCCATCCTTCTCCATGAAGGCTTTCACTCCTTCTCTCAATTCAAAAAATCTTTTCAGGACATTTCCCCTGCTGAGCCAACATAACTCAGTGAAATAGAGCACATCTCTATATTCTGACTCCATTTCCTCTAAAAAAGCATGGAACCTACTGTGCTTTAAGCCCCTGGATCTGATTTGGTTGATGCATTTCACAACAGACATCACATTGTCACACGGCAGGCATTTACTGCAAAGGGCCTGCTGATGGATAATGCAGTGAAGAGCAATGGCCTTCTCTACACCCTCCTCTTCAAGTTATTTTTGAACAAGTGCCACCAGTCCATTTTTCCTCCCTGTCATAGATGGTGCTCTATCGGATATTATTCCAACAAACCTCTTCCATGGCAAACCTGCATTCTCAATGCCTTCACACAGATGTCGAAATATCTCATTAGCGGTGGTTTGGCCATGCATTGGAATTATTGTGAGCAGTTTCTCTGTCAGTTCAAAATTGCAATCAACACCACGGACATAAATAGTAAGCTGCGCAGTGTCTGTTATATCTGTGCCCTCGTCAAGAGCAACTGAGTATGCATCAAAACATTTGGCTTTCTCACACAGTTGATGATAAATGTCACTTGACATGTCAGAAATGCACTCTGCCACAGTGTTGGCAGAAAGCTGATTTTGTAAACTGACCTTTCTTTCCTAGACAGATAATACTTGCAGCCTGTAACATGCATTTTTTTTTTAACAAACTCTCCTTCTGTGAATGGTTTCCCTGCCTTAGCAATCATCTCACTAACCATGAAACTAGCTTTGACTGATGCAACATTCTCTTTGGTTGCTTTCTTGAAGAAATTGTGTTGCCTCATTAGACATGCTTTAAGACTAGCAACCCACTTGGCTCTCTCATTTCCTTGATATTTTGCACATTCCTCAGCATGTTTAGTTGAATAATGGCATTTCAAGTTGTATTCCTTGTGCACTGCAATTTTCTTTGAGCAAATAAGACATGTGGGGATGCCGCTGTGCTCAACAAAGAAATACTGCATCTCCCACTTTTCCTGAAATTGTCTATGCTCATCATCAGTCTTTCTCTTCACTGCAGGCTTTGATGAAGTCATGATGAAGGTATGACAAAATCTAATTCTGTAATAAACTTCTCTCCCTTCTCTCTCTCTTAGGCCTTTGATAATGTAAGGGACAGTGGCAGGAGCAGTGGAAATGATGTCTGTGCTAGGCGCAAAGTATTCGTGATTATTCGCTTACCAAATTTCGCAATAAAAAATCACATTAGTAAGAAAGAAAATCGCAAAAAAAATGCATTAAACATTCACATACCCCGAAGGAACTGCTCAAGGTATGTGAATGTTTAATGCGATTTTTTTCTTACTAATGCGATTTTTATTGCGATTATTTGGTAAGTGAATAATCGTGAATACTGCGATATTTGAAGGCCGGCTGCAGGCCACAAAATGTTATACGGAGGGCCACAAATGGCTGGCGGCCCGCAAGTTTGAGACCCCTGTCTTAAGGTTTCTTTAACCTATCAAAGACACTTCTCTAAATTGCCTGGGCCTCCTGTTTCAGTCCCTATGACCTGAGCCGATCACCCCAGCTAAATGGAATCAATCAACCTGTTTGCTTTTGCATTCTCTGAAGATTTGTGGTCTTTATTTGAGATGGTGGGCTTACTCAGACCCTTAACAATAATTACTCTGTCTTTCACAATAAACAACACAAATTAATTAAACTACATAAATATAATGTGAAAATATACAAAATTTACAGAGTAACATAGAAAAATCTAGATAATTTTTATGATAATTTAGATTAGATGATAATTTCAATTAAAAAACCAGAATTATCATCCAGGAATTATTGAGAAACAGGACTTAATTTAAATGAACATTTTCTGCTCTGTAAAAGACAGAATTAAGAGAATAAGAGGGCTAGTAATGGTCTGGAAAAAAATAGTTGCAAAAATTTCTAAATACAACAATATGAAAAGAAACAATCCAATTAAAATGGACTAAAAGGCAACAAAGATAAAAAGTTGGCTTTTACAGGATGCTCTACCTCACTACAATCACAGTAATGCTAATTAGTCGACAGTGATATAGTACTACAAATATGGGCACCAAGAACAGTAAAGCTGAGAATAATATGATTCGACAAAAACTCAGATTAATTTCTAGTGGAAATGCAATTGGTGCATCTACGTAAGAAGACAGCTTCATAGTTTTCTTACAAAATGAAGCATACCATCACCAGAAGACACACTAGCCACCATAATTGGCCTTAGTAAGTTATCCAAAAGTCCCAATTTTTAATTATTCATATTTGGAAATGACCATCATGCTCCTGAGTAGGATATTGATAATACCAGGATATATTCAACTTTAAAACAGAAGTGATCTACTAAGTCATGAAAACAAATGGGAAACCCTTAATGTGTATTACTAAGTGAAAGACACCAATTTGGAAAGGCAGAATACTCTAAGATTTTTTTATAATTATCTTTATTTAAAAACCGTGATTACAAATATGATTATAGTTGTATGATTACAGTCATGTAAAGAACATCCTGCTTCACCAGTGCAACATTCCCACCACCAATCGCCCAGATCACCTTCCTCCCCACCCCCCCACACCTGTACTCCAGACAGGCTTTCTACTTTCCTCATTCATTCACATTGTTATGATAGTTTTCAGTGCAGTAATCTCTCCAACTGCACTCATCACTCTATGTGATGAGCTTCATGTCATGAGCTGTACCTACCAGTCCTCATCTTTCTTGTCTCTGAGATACTGTTAAAAAATGTCTTTCATTTTTCTTAAAACCCATAGATGAGTGAAACCATTCTGCGTCTTTCTCTCTCCCTCTGACTTACTTCACTCAGCATAATAGATTCCATGTACATCCATGTATAGGAAAATTTCATGACTTCATCTCTCCTGACGGGTGCATAGTATTCCATTGTATATATGTACCACAGTTTCTTTAGCCACTCATCTGCTGAAGGGCATCTTGGTTGTTTCCAGAGTCTGGCTATTGTAAATAGCGCTGCAATGAATATAGGTGTAAGGAAGGGATTTTTGTATTGTATTTTTGTGTTTCTCAGGTATATTCTTAGGAGTGGAATAGCTGGAATGTATGGAAGTTCAATTTCCAGTTTGTGAATGAATCTCCATATCGCTTTCCATAAAGGTTGTACTAGACAGCATTCCCACCAGCAGTGAAAAAGAGTTCCTTTCTCTCCACATCCCCGCCAGCACTGCTTATTTTCCATTTTTGTGATGTGTGCCAATCTAGTGGCATGAGGTGGTACCTCATAGTAGTTTTGATTTGCATCTCCCTGATGATTAGTGATGTTGAGCATCTTTTCATGTGCCTTTTGGCCATTTGCCTTTCTTCTTTTTTAAAGTGTTTATTCATTTATTTTCCCCATTTTTTGATGGGGTTAGATGTTTTTTTCTTGTATAGTTCTATCAGTACCTTGTAAATTTTGGATATTAGTCCTTTATCTGATGAGTATTGGGTGAATAATTTCTCCCACTCAGTGGGTGGCCTTTGTATTCTGGGCATTATCTCCTTTGAAATACAGAAGCTTCTCAGCTTAATATGTCCCATCTGTTTATCTCTGCTTTTACTTGTTTGGAGAGTGCTATCTCCTCCTTAAAGACGACTTTAGTCCCAAAGTCCTGGAGTGTTTCACCTACATGTTGTTCTATATACCTTATAGTTTCAGATCTGATATCAAGGTCTTTAATCCATTTGGATTTTACCTTTGTACATGGTGTTAGCTGGGTGTCTGAGATCGCTTTTTTGCAAGTGGCTAACCAGTTGTGCCAACACCACTTGTTGAATAGGCTTTCCTTGCTCCATTTAGGATTTCTTTCTCCTTTATCAAAAACAAGGTGGTTATATGTCTGAGGAACCTTCTCTGAGTACTCAAGCCTATTCCACTGATCTGAGGGTTCGTCTTTATTCCAATACCATGCTGTTTTTATAACTATTGCTTTGTAATACAGCTTAAAATTGGGGAAAGTAATGCTCCCATATTCCTTTTCCCAAGGAGTGTTTTAGCTACTTGAGGTTGTTTATTGTTCCAAATGAATTTCAGAAGTGTTTGATCCACTCCTTTTAAGAATGTCATGGGTATTTTTAGAGGAATCACATTAAATCTGTACAATTCTTTTGGAAGTATTGCAATTTTAATGATGCTGATCCTGCCAATCCATGAGCAGGGTATGTGTTTCCATTTCTGCTTGTCCTCTCTTATTTCTTGGAGCAGTGTTTTATAGTTTTCTTTGTATAGATCATTCACATCTTTAGTCAGGTTGACTCCAAGATATTTAAATTTGTGTGGCACTAATGTTAATGGGATTGTTCTCTTAATCTCCATTTCTTCCCTATAAATATACTAGTCCTTAAAAGAGCAATGGAAGAAAGAGGCCTAGTAGATATATATAGGACACTCCATCCTCAGAAACCTGGATACACATTCTTTTCCAATGTACATGTGTCATTCTCCAGGATAGACCACATGCTGGTACATAAAACCTACCTCCATAAAATCATGAAGATAGAAATTTTCAGGCTACCTTTGCTGACCACAAAGCTCTGAAGTTAGATGTGAACTACAAAGGGACACAAAAGAAAAAATTTAAGACCTGGAAATTAAACAGTTTACTACTGAACAACCAGTGGGTCCGAGATAAAATCAAAGAAGAAATAAAAAATTTTCTGGAAACAAGCGACAATGAAAACACAAACTATCAGAACCTATGGGGTACAGCAAAAGCAGTACAGAGAGGAAAATTTATAGCTTTGCAAGCACACATCAGGAAGGAAGAAAGAGCATACATAAATTGCTTAATGATGCAGCTTATAGAATTAGAAAGTGAACAACAAAAGAAACTAAAAATAGGGAGACAGAAGAAAATAACAAAGCTGAGATCAGAAATCAATGAAATGGAGACCCAAAAAACAATCAGAAATATCAACAAAAGCAGAAGTTGGTTCTTTGAAAAAATAAACAAGATTGATAGACCATTGGCAAAACTCACAAAGCAAAAGAGAGAGAGAAACTTGATAATGCATATTAGAAATGAAAAGGGGGAGATCACTACAGATACTGCAAAGATTCAATAGATATTCAGAGAATACTTTGAGAAACTCTATGACACTAAATATGAGAACCTGGATAAAATGGATAAATTTCTGAACTCATATAACCTCCCATGGTTGAATAAAGAAGATGTAGCATATCTAAACACCCCATCTCTATTGAGGAAATTAAAACCATAATCAAAAATTTGCCCAAAAACAAAAGCCCACACCCTGATGGATTCACAAATGAATTCTTTCAAACCTTTCAAGAGGAACTACTACCCATCCTACCCAGGCTCTTTTATGAAATCGAAAAAACAGGAACACTTCCAAATAGCTTTTATGAAGCCAACATCACCTTAATACCAAAACCTGATAGAGATGCTGCCAAAAAAGAAAATTACAGACCAATATCCCTGATGAACACAGATGCAAAGATCGTCAACAAAATCCTGGCGAACAGGATCCAGTGCCTCATCAAGAAGATCATTCAACTTGATCAAGTAGATTTCATCCCAGGAATGCAAGGATGGTGTAACATCCGTAAATCTATCAACATAATACACAGCATCAACAACAAGAAAAATAAAAATCACATGGTCATATCAATAGACGCAGAAAAAGTATTTGATAAGGTTCAACACTCATTCTTGATGAAAACTCTCAGCAAGATAGAAATAAAAGGAACCTTTCTCAATACAGTTAAGGCCATCTACCAGAAGCCAGTGGCAAATATTATCCTCAATGGAGAAAAACTAAGAGCCTTCCCTCTAAATTCTGTTACAAGACAAGGCTGTCCTCTCTTACCACTCCTATTCAACATAGTACTGGAAGTACTTGCTATAGCTATTAGGCAAGAAAAAGATATCAAGGGAATTCAGATAAGAAAGGAAGAAGTCAAGCTCTCACTGTTTGCAGATGACATGATACTCTACTTAGAAAACCCTAAAGAGTCTACCAAAAAGCTTCTAGAAATAATAGATTCATATAGCAAAGTGGCAGTTTACAAAATTAACACACAAAAATCAATGACCTTTTTATACACTAATAATGATAGGGAATAATACTCTTAAGATTTTACTGATAAAACACCTAGAAGAAAGAGCTTTAGATACAGTAAAAAAAACTAGGGTATGCCAGAAGGGAGGAAGAAGGGAGGAATAAATGTTCAGAGCAAGGATTTTAAACAAACTTATATAATATCTATAAGGATGAGTATGTATTATTATTTATTTGTCTGAAAACTATAGAATATATACTACCAAAAGGAAATCAAGCAAACAATGGGCTATGAATTATTATGGTACTCAATGAAGATTCAATTATTTCAACTATTATAAATTCTGATGATATATATTGCTCATGGAGGAGGCAATGCATTTATGGAAAAGGGGGTTATATAAAAATTAGTTCACCATCTACTCAATTTTTTATGACTCTAAATTGCTGTTAAAATAATATTCAAGATTGAAGAGACAGTATAGAAGGTAAGATACTTGCCTGGTACACACCTCACCAAACCACTTCAATCCTTAAAACCGATAGGGTCCTCTGGACACAGCTGGGAAAGAACCTGGGAACAAAGGCAGGAGTAAGTGCTAAATATCACTTGGTTGTGTCCCCACAAAAAAAGTCAGAGCATAAGCAGAAACTATCACATATACACAAAGAAACAAACAAAAATAGTCTAGGGACCAAGGAGATAGCTTAAAGAATAGAACACATGGTGCACATGTGAGATGTCCTAATCTGACCCTGACAGGGTACAACACTGGGAGAAGTGACCCCCTGAGCATCTTTCTAGCAGTAACCACAAAGCCACAGGGTGTATCCTAAAAAAAAAAAAAAAAAAAAGAAAGAAAAAAGAACAGTCTATTTAAAAAAAATAAAGATTAAAACAAATAACCAAGAATCATCAAGACAATGCATATTTCCTAGGACTTTTCCTAGGACTTTTACAGCTACAGAAGACAATCAAAGCTACCAATAACCTAAGCATATGTATCAATGCTTATGTGACTTAATTTGAGCAAAAGTCAATGGTAGAAAAAATCTTTTGTTTTTTGTTGGTTTGTTTGTTGGGGGCCACACATAGTTTTGCCCTTAAGAATCACTGCTGGTGGTGCCCAGGGAACTATATGAGGTGCCCGGGATCAAACCCAGGTCAGATGCATGCAAGGAAAACACCCTGCTCACTATCACTCTAACCCAGAAAAAATATTCTTAATATGTAACTATCAAGGTTCCAATTAACTTAGTATTGCAGTAAAATATTTATAGATAATTTTAGAAACTAAGTGATTTATGTAAAGAAAACTTTCATATTTCTGAAAAGTAATTATAAATACATTTTTATATTTATATCTATAAACTAGAAAGTATCTTTTAATACCTGCATAATTCTATTTTCACAGTAGTATGATGTTTTTATTCATCTCCCTATAATCCTAAACTCATTCAAATGTGGAAGATTAGAATTTTAGTGAATCACAAGCACGTTTCACTGTATTTTGTCAGACTACTTTTTGCTAAACATCTGGAAGGAAATACATGTAGACAGTCTCTCTAAATTCAACAATTTAACAAACAGACAAGAATAAAAAAGTAATCAATTATGGTTATCGTTTACAAATTTAGACTTTAAGATGTCAGGCTTTTAAGATCTTTCTTAAGGTTTTTTTATTTTTATTTTGACCAAAGTGGATTAAAAATCTTACACAGTAATTTTTTTAGGTACATAGTATCATTGAATCAGGGATATTCCCATCACCAATGTTGTCTTTTCTCCACCCCTGTTCCCAGCATGCATCCCATATCCTCCTCTTTTACAACCTGGGTTGCTAGTATAAGTGGTTCCCTCTGTGTCTAGCATGTTGTAGATTGGGTGTAGATTCTGTTGTCATTGGCTTTGGATTTGGTGTTTAAGTCTGATCATTTTTTATTTCTACTTAATGTTCATATGACTGTCTGGTCTTGGTACCCTCCATTATTTCCCCCTCAATTTGTGAGGCAAAACAATATGGTTCAAATTATTTGGTTCTTTTTGAAGAACAGGAAAAAAGTAAAATAAAATGGGACAAAAATCAAATAAACAAAAAATGGGAGGAGTCCTTCTAGAGGCAATAAATATCAGTTTAAGAAAAGAAATGGAAAAGGGGGAAACATAACAATACTAAAAAAATTCAAAAATACATCAAACAAAAGAACTCAAAAAGCACCACCGCAATAAAGAGACCAACCACACAATAACCATGGTCCTGAAATAAAAAAAACAAAACAAAACACACACAATAAAAGAAAACTCACGGGGGGGGGGGGAAATAACAAGCAACAACAATAGCAAAACAAAAAAATGTTAATTTGGGCTTCTCTCTCTCTTTTTTTCTTGCGTAGGCACAGTAATTATTGGGAAAATCAGAAAGGGAATTCCCTTGGCCTAAGAAATATAAGGTTTCTCGATCCTTGAAGTATACTGTTATGGGAATAACTACAGGCTTCATATATGTTCTTTTACTCTCCCCTTGGTCCTTTGGTGGTGTCTGGAAAATTTCCACTCCATTGTGGATGATAAAATCCTGCCTCTGTAGCTAGAGATCTTGGTATTTGCACAGGTCAAAGTATGGGGCCTAGGATGGAGTCTTTCTTTATGGTTCAAAGAGTTCTGTTCCATCATTGTTGTTTTAATCAGTCTTCTGTAGTTGGTGGTCTTGGTTTTTGCCCCCATCCTGCTCGATTGTAGTTGTCTCATTCAGACCTCTGGAGTTAAAGATCTTGGTTGTTGTACAGATCATAGGCCAAGGCTTAGACTAGGTTCTTTTTTTTTATTGGTTCCAAGATAAGTTTTGCCCAATTATGGTTATCACAGTCAGTCTTCTATAGATATTGCAGTTGGCTTTTGTACCAATCAAAGAATGACATATCTTCTGAATTCATCTTATCTTTAGGAGGTGAGGTAAGCCAATCTGCTTGTCCAACTTGTTGCCATTTCCTCATTATGAGGATGTCATATGAAAACTGGTGCTTGTTGAAATGCAGTTTAAATTAGGACCACATGACATATGTAAAAGATGGGAGGTGCCCCTGTATTGTAAAGTATATGAGTTTCCATCCATGGTAGATAAGAACTTGTTTCGATCCATAAAATTTCCCCTTTTTTAGTATGCCTTTGCAATAAGAAATGGCATTATATTATATTGCTGGTACATTTAGGGGTAAGAGTGTGAGGCTCCATCATCTCTGTGCCCTGTTTTTGTCCTGAGCTATTATTCTCGGCAAGACTTTTTCTTGGGGTTTTTGTATCAAGCAGAACCAAAACAGATGGATTTAAGAAAGAAGAAAAAACAGAAATGAGAGAATATATTAATATATATACTACATATATAAAGGGAAAATAAATAACAATAAGTTTTAAAATATTTTAAAAAACCTATTGTCAGAGACTACTTTACATTTGTGGATAAACAGATTAAGAGGTAGTATTATATAGGTATTAAACTTATAAAGGAAAAATAGACTTCTCCATTGTCTTTTGAGGTTTTCTTGTGGGATGTGAAATCCAGAGCACATTTTCTTCACACACCCTGGTCTTGTTTAGATTGAGAAATGATTCATGGCAGAAAAGGCTCGGGTAGAGTTCTTGTACTAGGTCACCATCTGGATCTGAGTTCGGTATCAAACAACAGTCCACATTGGGGGTGGTGAGGAGGGCCACAGTGCATGAGTCAGCAGGGGTGTTGGTTGTAGATCCTTGCTGAGGGACGAGATGTGGGGCTGGGTGGGTGTCCATTCACTTGGGAGCTGGGTGATGGCTTATTGGGGTAGGAGGTCAGTCTTGATACCTAATGGGTTAAGAACTGAGGGTAAAAAGCATTAATAAGTTGGGATATTGCATTGGAAATGTGGAGTAAAGGGATAGTAGGATTTCTGAAGGTGGGAGGAGGGATAGTATATAGGAGGGTCTATATACATTATAGGTATGGTTTGTTTACAATTTAGGTTTGGCTCTCATAGAGGAGTCCTCTCTCTATGTACTCATGCCCACATCAAAGCATACAATACTGATCTGTTCTTAAGCTGCTGTTAGATGTCTGACCCTAATAGGATGGGTCTGAGATCTTAAGGACTGGTTTAATATAGATAAATAATTAGCTTAGGTATAGCTTAAGAAAGAGAAAGGAAGAGCAAAAGATAAGAGGAGAATAGAAAAATAGGTAAATATAGTAAAAATAAAGTTAAAAAATTAATAAATCAAGATGATGATGAGGAAGAAGAGGTAGAAGAAAGGGAAGAAAAAAAAGTAGTGAGAAGAGAGAAGAAAGGAGAAAGGAAAATGTTAATTTGCCCAAATGTGTTTGATGAGTAGTAGGCCCTGTAATATAAGTCTATGGTTCGCAGCTAATTGTTTCAGTGGTCTGGATGGTCAAATTCTTTAGGTCCTAATAGAGGCTATAAACCAGAGGAAAAGGGTATATTGTAGTGTTTTATCTAGACATTTTCATAATGCAAAATGAATGTTATCTAGTGTGACTGAGCACCAAGTTATCAAATTAGGGTACCCACCCTTTGATACAAGAACCCCTGTGGACAGAGAAGCTGATAGGTTATTTGAAATCTAGTAATATTAAGACATTAAAACACATTGTTATGAAAAGCTTCCACTGGAGTCACTGGCTTTCAATCATATTCTTCACCTGTAACCCTGTATAACCCCCCTAAGACATTATTATAGGCTTTTGCAGTAAAAGGCTGATTACATACCTGCTCTCTTGCTTAGTTTCTACCCTATTAGACCATTGTATTTGTTCCTGGAGTAGTAAATGTATATATGGTGTATATTCTAAGTACCTCAGAAGAGTGCTATCATTTTGTGTTTATCCTTTATCTTCTGGTTAACTTCATTTAATGTAATATTTTGTAGATCCATCCACGTTGCTGCAAAGTTATGATTGTATCATTTCTAACTGCTATGTAATATTCCATTGTGTATAAATACCACATCTTCATGATCCACTCAACTGTTGATGTATATGAAGGCTGGTTCCAAATCTTGGCTATTGTGCTAAGTACTGCAATAAATAGTGTAGTGCACACATACTTTGGGATAAATGTCCTTCGACTTTGGAATAAATATTCAGGAAAGCAATTGCTGGGTCATATGGCAGCTCAATCTGAGTTTACTGAGCACTCTCCACACTGTTTTCCATAGGTGTTGACCAAGCAGCATTCCCACTAGCAGTGGATGAGAGTTCATTTTTTACCACATCCCTGCCAACAGAGATTGTTCTCATTATTTTTGATGTGAGCCAGTCTCTCTGGTGTAACGTGGTACCTCATTATTGTCATGATTTGGATTTCCCTAATGATGAGTGAAGGTGTGCATTTTTATGTGTCTGTTAGCCATCTTTCGTTCTTCCTCAGAGAAGTGTCTATTCATTTCTTCTCCCTATTTTTCTATGGCTTTATTAGATTTTTTGGAGCTCACCTTTCTGAGTGTATTGTATATCCTAGATATCAGCCCTTTAGATCTGATGTGTTGAGTGCAAAACATTTTTCCCATTCTGCTTGGGTCTTTGGGACTCCGATGATTCTTAAGTTGTTTCTGTTGAGCTTGTCAAAGACTTCTATTTTCATCTGTTCATATTCTTTGAGTAATTTTTCAATTGTCTGATCATTTGCTTTAAGGCTTTTTTCCAGTCTCTTCTGCTGTATGGAGTTGTTATGCATCTTATCTTCCATCACACTAATTCTATCCTCAGCTGCTGTTACCCTGTGGGAATGCTTATCCACTGAGTCCTTCAATTCGTCTACTGAATTTTTCAGACCTGTTATTTGACCTGATATTTCAGTTTGGAGTTTTCTGATTTCTAACTTCATAACCTCTTGATTTTTATTAGTGTTCTGTTTTATACTTTCTTTGAGTTCTGTGAACATCCTTCATATTTCTTCTCTAACCTTCATATTTGAGAGACTAATAGGTGGTTTGCTATTTTGGGGTCATCAGAGTTGCCATCTTCATTCTCTATGTCTGATGTTGGTCTGTGTAGTTTCCCATTGCCACACTTGTATTGTGGGTTTTTCTACATGTTGTGGTGGTATTCACTAGCTAGATGGAGTGCTCGGTGGCAGAGCAGCCATGCTTCTCTGCTTTGACCCCTTAATAGGTGGGTTGAAGTGGCCCAGCAGAGTCAGCTTTATCCACAGTATCTGGCCCTGGAAGACTTGCCTTAACAAAAGCAAGCCCTCGGGGGATAAATGCCAGAAATGATCAAAGTTCCCAGGCTGGAGCAAGCTGGGGGAAGCCTCAAATTGTCTGCCATGCTTAAGGGACTCCACAGAGTCAGCTTTATCCACATTCTCCCACCCGGGAAGACTCGCCTCCATTTTTTTCCATTTTGTTAACTGTCTTGTAGTTTTAAGTAGGGTTTCCTTGGCCATACTGAAACTTTTTAGTTTAATGTAGTAACATTTATTTATATTTGATGCTAAAGTTATTGCCATTGGTATTCTATCCTCAAAGACTTTTTTGATATATAGGTCATCGAGTGTTTTGACAATTTTTACTCAATAAACTTTATGGATTCGGATCTAATTTCAAAGTCTTTAATCCATTTTGAGTTGACTTTTATGTAAGGTGTGAGATATGGATCAATTTTTAATTTCTTACAGGTGGTTATCCAGTTGTTTCAAAACCATTTGTTGAAGAGACAGTCTTTGTTCCATTTAAAGTTCTTGGATCTTTTGTCAAATATTAGTTGGCTGTATATTTGGAGATTTATCTCTGGATATTCTGCTCTAATCCACTGATCTGAGACTCTGTCTTTGTTCCAGTACCATGATGTTTTCATCACTATGTCTTGATAGTGAAGATTCAGGTTAGGTAAGGAGATGCCACCTAGCTTCTGATTTTTCAGTATGTATTTGGCTACCTGGGGTCTTTTGTGGTTCCAGATGAATTTTATAATTGATTGTTCTAAATCCTTAAAAAATGATGTCTTAATTTGGATAGGGATTGCATTGCATCCATATAGAAGTTTAGGTATGATTATCATTTTGACTATGTTGGTTCTACCTACCCATGAGCATGGGATGTTCTTCCATTTCTTTCTGGAGCTTTTTGAATTTTTCATGGTATAGAATTCAGGGGTCCTCAAACTTTTTAAACAGGGGGCCAGTTCACTGTCCCTCAGACCATTGGAGGGTCTGACTATAGTAAAAACAAAACTTATGAATGAATTCTTATGCACACTGCATATATCTTATTTTGCAATGAAGAAACAAAACAGATACAAATACAATATGTGGCCCATGGGCCATAGTTTGAGGACCACTGGTAGATTCTCATTCACTTCTTTTGTAAGGCTGATACCTAGGTACTTGATATTTTTGGATACTATTTTAAATGGGATTGTGTCAATCTCTTTCTCCTCTACTTGCTTTTTGTATAGAGGAACGCTACTGTCTTTTTTGTATTGACTTTGAAGCCAGCCACTTTGCTGTATTTGTTAATTGTTTCTAGGAATTTTACTGTGGACTCTTTACTATTTTCAATGTATATCATCATATCATCTGCAAAAATAGATAGTTCTAGTTCCTCTTTCCCTATATGGATTGCTTTGATTCCCTTCTCTTGTATAATTCCTATTGCTAGGACTTCTAAAACTATATTGAATAAAAGTGGAGAGAGTGGACAGCCTTGCCTGACCCTAATTAGTGGAAATGCTTTCCGTTTTTCACCATTAAGGATAATGTTGGCTGTGGACTTTTCATAGATAGCTGTAACTATCTTGAGGAAGGTTCATTCCAGTCCTATTTTGATGAGTGTTTTCATCATGAATGGATGCTGAATTATGTCAAACGCCTTCTCTGTATCGATTGATATAATAATGTGATTTTTGTCTTTCTTGTTGTTGATGTGGTGTATGATATTGATTGATTTGTTTCTGTTGAACAATCTTTGTATCCTTCGGATGAAACCCACTTGGTCATGGTGTATAATCATTTTGATGTAGTGCTGAAATCGATTTGCTAATATTTTGTTGAGAATTTTTTCATCCATATTCATTAGTGAGATTGGTCTGTAGTTTCCTTTCTTGGCAATGTCTTTGCCATCTTTAGGAATGTGTGTGATATTAGCCTCATAAAAGAAATTAGGAAGGATTCCTGTCTTTTCAATGTTTTGGAAGAGCCTGTGGATCAGTGGTAATAATTCTAGAAATGTTTGATAGAATTCACCTGTAAAAACATGGGCCTAGAGAGATAGCACAGAGGCGTTTGCCTTGCAAGCAGCCGATCCAGGATCTAAAGTGGTTGGTTCAAATCCCGGTGTCCCACATGGTTCCCCATGCCTGCCAGGAGCTATTTTTGAGCAGACAACCAGGAGTAACCCCTGAGCATTGCCGGGTGTGGCCCAAAAACCAAAAAAAAAAAAAACAACAACAAAGAAAAACACAACAACAACAACAAAAAACAATCGAACCTGGAATTTTGTGGGGAGTTTCTTAGTTACTGATTCAATTTCCTCAGATGTGATTGGCCTGTTTAGGCTTTCTACATCCTCCTCATCCAGTCTTGGAAGATAATATTATTCCAGAAATCTATCGGGTTTTTTCTTGCTTTTCTAATCTGACTGAGTAAAGTTGTTCATAAGTCCACATGATGTGATGAATTTCTTGGGGTTCTGTTGCAATTTCTCCCCTTTCATTTGTGATACTACTTATTTGGGTGTTTTCCCTCTTTTTTGGTGAGTCCTGCCAGTGGTTTGTCAATCTTGTTTATTTTTTTGAAAAATCAACTCCTGATCTCATTGATTTTTTGTATTGTTTTCTTAATTTCTCTGTTGTCTATTTCTGCTCTGGTTTTACTTATTTCTTGTTTTCTGGTTGTGTTTGGGTTTATTTGCTGCTATTGTTTCAGCTCCTTAAGGTGTCCCTTTAAAGTGTTGATTTTGTCCTTCTCTTCTTTCCTGACATAGACTGTATTGCTATAAGTTTCCCCCTAATTACTGCTTTTGCTGTGTCCCATAGATTTTGCCAATTCTCTCTTCATTATCATATATCTCAAGGAATCTTTTTATTTCTTCCTTGAATTCCTCATTGTTCCAGCTGTTGTTGAGCATCATGTTGTTTAATCTCCAAGTGTTCAATTTTCTCCATAGCTTCTTTTTACAGTCAATCTTGATCTGTGTTGCATAGTGATCTGATAGGGTACTTCTAATAACCTTTATATTTGTGACTTTATGCAAATTAGATTTATATCCTAAGGCATGGTCTGTTCTAGAGAAGATTCCATGTGCACTTGAGAAGAATGTGTATTCTGCTTTCTAGGTGTAGAGGGCTCTATATAAGTCCATTAGCCCTAGTTCTTTTAATTTCTCATTTAGAGCTCTTATTTCTTTGCTAGTTTTCTGTCTGGTGGATCTCTCCAGTGGTGATAGTGGAGTATTTAATTCTCCTACTACTATCACATTACCTTCCATATGTTTCTCTAGGTTTGTGAGCAAATGTCTTACATATTTTTCTGGCTCTGCATAAATATTGGTGCATAAATATTGACCAGAATTAGTACTTTGTCATCTCGCATTCCCCTGATCAGTAAGTAGTGACCCCCTTTGTCTTTGATCACTTTCTTGAGGTTGAATGCAATTTGGTACGATATAAGAATGGCTGTCCCAGCTTCTTTTTTTTTGTTTTGTTTCCATTGGCTTGAATAATTGATTTCCATCCTTTTATTCCGAGCCTGTGTCTATCCTGTACTTGCAGGTGTGTTACATGCAGGCAGCAGAAAACAGGTCTTTGTTTTTTAATCCAAGTCTCTACTATTTGTCTTTTAATGGGAGAGTTTAGTCCATTGACATTTAAGGAGATTATTCCTAGGGTGGGCTGTTATGCAGTTGTATTTTGTAGGGTGGTTGTTGTTACAATAGTGGGTTTGGATTGTGTAATTTATCTCTGAGTATATAATTTAGAATCGGTTTTGTTTGCTCAATTAATGCAAGTTCTTTTTTGTCTGAGAATATTTTTAGTCTTCCCTCCCATATAAATGAGAGTTTTGCTGGGTACTGGACTCTAGGTTGAAAATTTTTTTCATTCAGTTGTTTAAATATGTCATTCCACTGTCTTCTTACTTGAGGTATTTCAAATGGAAGATCTGGTTTGATTCTTATGTCTCTTCCTTTGTACTTGAGGGTTTTTTCCTCTCTTATTGCTTTAAAGAGTTTATCCTTCTCTTTGTTTTTGTTTGTTTGTTTGTTTGTTTTGCCATTTTGATTACAAAATGTCTTGATGTTGGTTTATTAGGCTCTATTTTATTAGGGACTCTTTTGCACCGAAGCCTCTTTCCAGAGGGTGGAAACGTTTATTGCTATTATTTCCCTAACCACTTGTTCTCCTTCTTTCCCTATTTCCTCCCCGTCTGGTATTCCAACAATCCATAGATTATTTCTTTTGTCTTCGTTCATTAAATACTTAACTTTTTCTTCCAGTGCTTTACTTTTTATTTCCTTATTGGCTTCTTTGTCACTTTTGGTTTGTAGTATTTTTTTCAAGTTCTTCTATGTGATTCTCCAACTGTGTAATTCTGCTACTATGGCTTGCTAAGATATATTTTATTTCCTTTAATTCCATTTGTATGGATTCTTTCATGTTCTGTAAAGTTCCTCTTTAAATTTGTTGATTTGTTCATCTATGGATTTCTTGAACTCACTGGCTAGTGTTTTCATGATTTCTTTTGCCATGGCTTGCAATGTTGCTTTTAGGTCTTCATCTATTAGGCCCATACATTTTGGTGGACTTGGGAACTTGCTAGGATTTTTCTCCAAATCCGCAGTTGTTAGTGTCTTCCTTAGTTTGCCCATATTTTTTTGCATTTGGTGGTTGGGTTGGAGTGACTGAGCTCCACAAGTCGGCCTGGATCAACACCTCCTGCCCCACCCGGCAGACAGCCTGGCTCAACCTCTACTGCAGAGATGAGCCCCACAGGTCCTATGTTAAGCTTTTTAAAATAAGTCATGGGAAGCAAAATATGCTATGGAGTTTGTGATTTAGACATTTCAGAGAAATCAGCCAAATGAAAAATCGCACCATCTTGTTACTGTTCCATGATTCCCTACTAGCTCCTAATATTCACTGCCTTCAATCAAACATGTAGTATTTCTCTATACTTTAAGTTAAACTTTTTCTGAGCACTAAATGATGATTAATGAAAGAAGAGTATTAAAAGAATAATGATTTTGAGAGTCTAAAATTAAGAAATTTTGAGAACAGAAAAACTATGGCAGAAAGACAGTTATTTCTCAATGATCTTGTGCTAGCTAAGTTCACTTACTCCACACCCAGAATACAAAACTTAGGCTTTTAGTAGCAATAATAGTACCAATACCAAAATATAAGAAAATGTGAAAGAAAAATTGTGTGTAATTTTGTATGAAATTCTTTGGCATTAATTTTTGGGAGCATGGTAATATTCAAGCTACATCTAGAAGTGTGCAGGATTTCTCCTGTCATTTAGTAACTGTTCAATGTTTATTTTTAAATTGTTTTAATCTTCTTTTTTTAATACTCAGAGAACTCCTGGTGGTACCAGAACTGAACCCAGTTCTTGTAAGGCTAGTGCCTGACCTGCTCTAGTATTTCTGTAGACTTTAGCAATGTTTTTATCTCTGTGATTCTCTTAGTAGAAACAAAACACTAATGATGCTATATAAATTTACTGATATGTTCAAAAGCAAAGAAACAGAAGCATCAAACAGTGATGATGAAGAAACTTGGAGTAGTCAGAAGGCAAATTCCAAAACAAAACCAAAGAGCACACCACATATTCACTACATAAAAGAGCAGGGAGCACATGAAAAGAAAAAAATGCCAATGGAAATTCTGTGGGAGGAGGGAACATGGCTCCGATTCAAAGGAGAGGTTGAAAGTAAATATATTTATCTGAAAGTCATCCCATGAGTAGATACTGAAGTATATGTGGCTACAGAATATAAAGAAAAGGAAAGCTAAAATAGTTCTTCCATGAACAGTGCAAAAGGAAAAAAAAACTACTTTAACACACTATTTTCAAATGAGTACCTGATGTGCTTCTACTAAATAAATATATGTTACGTTGCTATGATACTTACTGCAGTTGCTAGAACATTTTTAGAACAGTATAAGAACCTTAATTTTGACTTAAAATTGTGTGACATATAAAAGAATTTATAAACATAACAAGATACTTATGAACTGCAAACTATTAAAAAGAACTTAATATGCCAATAATGACAGGCATTTTGATGTTGTATACAAATCTGAGTGCTATGCATTATTAATATTCAATGTCATAGTATTAACACTAAGTAAAATAAATAAAATATTGGAGTAAAAATCATGATGGTACTGGGAAACTTTCAAGACAGACTTTGACTCAAAAGTTCAGTCATTTTTCTCATCAAACTCCCAATCGACAGGTTAATTTGAGAAAGTGATTAAAAATTAGGGGCTGGAATGGTAGTGCAGTGGTAGGGAGCTTCCGTTGCATGTGGCTGACCCAAGATGAATCTGGGTTCAATCCCCGGCATCCCATATGGTCCCCCAAGCCAGGAGCAATTTCTGAGTGCATAGCCAGGAGTAACTCCTGAGCGTCACCAGGTGTGGTCCAAAACCCAAAAACAAGCAAAAAATAATTAAGCTGCACACACAGGAATAAAGAGAAATGAAATAACTTGATGATTGCCTATAGTATTAATAATATCATATTTAGGGGCCGGAGAGATAGCATTGAGATAAGGCATTTGCCTTGTATGCAGAAGGACTGTGGTTCAAATACGGGCATCCTATATGGTTCCCCAAGCCTGCCAGGAGCTATTTTTGAGTGTAGAGCCAGTAATAACCCCTGAGCACTGCCAGGTGTGACACAAAAACCAAAAAAATAAAAATAAAAAAAATAATATCCTATTTAATCTATATTCACAATAATTTATCAAGCGTCTGTATGGTAGTTATAACAGTGTTTTGGGGTGAGCCCTTTGTGTTTCTGTGTGTTTGTGTGTATATTTTTAAATAAATATCTAGACTGAGAATATGCCTCTGCCACCACTGCACCATGTTACAATTAAGCTCATCTCATGTACAACTTAATGTTTTCTGATACTTTTTGAGCAACATAACTTATCTACTTTATAGAAATTCTGATCTTTCAAATTGAATTAAAAATGTTCCTAATCACCTTCACAAGGCTTTTCTTGACCATATTTCTCCAAATTCATGAACCCAAACCCACAAAGATAGTCTAAGCATCAGTCTCACAAATTATTTAAAATTATCAAAGGCTCATTAAAAAATGTCAGTTTGGTGCCAGAATGGTAGTCCAGAGATGAAAGTACTTACCTTGTACATGGTCTATTCTGGTTAAACCCAATATTGCATATGATCCCTTCATCCCCCAGGAGTGACATCTGAGCACAGAGCCAAGATTAAGACCTGAATACTGCCAGGTGTGGCCTCCAAATCTAAGCAAAACAAAAATAGTTGCAATTTGAAAGAAAATTAACACAGTAGAAACTTATGAAGAAATAAGTTACTCAACATATTTATAGTCTATGGGCAATATTTTCATGCCTTTGTAGAAAGAAGAGAATAAAATCTGCATGTACAGTAATAATAAAAGTTGATGACAAATTTTCAGTTTTGCTCCTCCCACATTATGTTAATTGTATTTGCCCTGTTTTAGTTGTATGATTAATAGTACTATAATTTATTTTATTTATTGCTCTATGTTATAAAAATAACTCATTTTCTAATAATAATACAATAATTATATCTAATTAAAAATACCATTATTTATTTTTATTTATATGCTCTATAATAAAATTTTAACTGAGTTTCCTCTAAGACATTCCTCTAAACAAGTCAGACAAATTGGTCATTACTTAAGAACACTGAATTGATATACTAAATGATCATTATTGCATTTTTAGTGGAAACCTAATGGGTTAGTAAAAAATAGTATTAATGTTAATCACATAAATTGTTACACAACAAAAAATAATGGCTAGATTAAGAAAGCTAAAATTCATTTAAGGTAAAATATTAATTAATTCCAAGATGTTTAGAATTAACTTCCCAGTTAACTCAAACTACTCTATTTGAAAAGTAAAACTGACAATTTATCCTGAAAGAAACCATTATATTAATATGCTGAAATCAACTTAATATTTATCCATATGAAAGGTGCTTTGTCTGCCTTTATAAAATCAAGACAGATGTTTCATTCCTAGAATTCATTCAATTCTTAAAAAATATTTTGCAGTCACACAGAAGAGTATTAATTTAAGTAAAATAACGAAGACAGATAAAGACAAACATGAAATGATGCACTCCTCTGTAGTTTACAGACACAACAGATAAGCACAATGAAATAATAAGCGTATTGTTAGCCCAACTGGTGGTCAGCAGAAGGAAAGGAGAAGCTAAAAAGAGGTCAAGCAAAAGAGGACAAAGAACAGGCTTGGTTTTTCAATCATATAAATCTGAAACCTACACCGTATTATATATGTAATGACACCTCCATTTAAAAAGGTAGATGAAAATTTAAAAGCTGAATGTGCATGCTGAATAATAATGCCTAGACAGAAAACTCTCTAAGATATCAAGCACTATCACCTTAACTACTTAATATCTCATAATGAGACCGTATTCAAGGTACTTATTTTCCTTACCGTGCTTAGATTTTCAAATTGTCTACATCAGCAACTTTAACAAAAACAGTTTTTTATTATAAGCCCACTTGGGTGCTCTTCAGTTATAACATTTAAAAAATTGTATTTAACATAGATGAAAACTAAAAGTAGCTATAAAAACATATTATACAATTTAGGTTAGAACTTAGATGAATTATTTCAAAGCAAGATTTATTCTTAAAAGCCTTTTAAATGAATGAGCAAAGATAGAGGAGTGGGGGAGCAGGAAGGCATAGAAGGGTGATTTTATTAGCTCATTTTATAACTTGAAGTGAAGTGACAAAATTCCTTTCCTAAGTAAATACTTTGATAGGTAAAAAAAAAAGTGAATGGCTCCAAAGAAAAGTGTCTCTTAAAATATAGTCTTAACAATGAAAACATTAAGAGATAAAGAAATAAATTGAATAAATCATAACTGTAAAACAACTGATGTTTTAAAGAACTCATTTCATTACCGTGTGTGTTTCCTTGACAGTCTCTGGGGGTGGGGGGTGGGGAGGGAAGATTCTACTTGTTTGTTGAAGAATTAAGGAGGTCTCCTGACATTTCTGGCACACAATCATTGCTGTGGGCTTTATCTATTAATAGAGTGACTTGAGTTACTTTCATTGTATCTTTCCAAGGTTTAATTCTGCCATCAATATCGATCTGCAAATGGGCTGCCCTAGGACAATGGCACCATTAATTGCTAAGCGAACTGAAAAACAATTAGAGACCTCGAGGCTCTTGGACAAGAGGCTAGTCAGAGCTGTCAGCCCAATCAGATACGGTGGTGATGGCCTGTGGACCAGTTGGAATCCTCACAAATGTCCCCTGCATCTGTCACTTTCCCATTTCTCACAATAAACACATGTCAAGCTGTTCTAGTCCTGCTTTCCAGGAAATCTCTGTGTACAGAGGGCAGCAAGAATCATATTGATTTGACATAGTCTTTCAGAGGGAGCTCAGTTAGAAGCTGGGTTCAGAGAAAAAAAAAGGCAAAGAAATATTCGGTATACATGTGACTTAAAATGAATAAAACAGTAGTAAAATTAGAAGTTACTCAAAACCCCTGTGTGAATTATACTGACAGCTGTAATTTCAGATCCAAGTCAATGGATTGTTCCTGAACACTGAACATTCTAATATGCCCCATTAAGAATTTCAATTTTTTAAATTATATGCCCATCTATAGAGCTGACACAAATGCTATCATGACTTTTAAAATACTAATACTCCCCACTGTATTCTGTGATGTGGTTAAAATATAGTAATGTAAAGAAGAAAATGATAATTTATCATTTATGTGCTATTCTGGTGTAATAATAGTGTCTTCTCAGAAACTTCTAGAATTTCATTAATATGCTTATTTAGAAAATATTAGAAAAGTATCTTTTATATTATATTTGCATCAGCTTTGGCAGTCATTTATCTAGTTAAGTTACACTTTATTTCGCAAACTAAACTATAAAAAAACCAGAGTATTTTATTATGATCATTATTTTTATCATAGCATGATATGTATGTGAGACCACAGATTAGTCCTCACACTACATAATACCCCAGCATTACTAGTAATAACCCCAAACATCTAAGTGAAAAGTCCCCAAGCACCACCAGGAATGACCCCAAAATGAACATAAAAATAATAATAAATTCATTTCAAGTCTAAAAATGCAGATGTTATATTTATTTAACACCAATTGTACATTAAGTATAAGTCCTATGCTAGTCTGGAAGTGTCAGTCTGGAAAACAAAATATGGATATAGCCACAGATATGGGTGACTATATTCTCTCGTCAGCCCTTAATTCCATGTATTATGGGCTTCATGCTAGAAAAATTCTTGATATAGTTATAATAACAGAATTAGTTTATCTTCCTGTGCTCATTTTAGGCCTATTAAATTATTTTTTAGCCATAGAAGTTATGACTTTTAGGACTGGAGAGAGTTCAGCAAGCAGATGGGAGTCCTGGATTTGATTTCCAGCACTGCATGGTCTCCCAAACATCAGTCAGGAGTGTCTCTCAACACACACACACACACACACACACACACACACACACACACACACACACACACACACACCAAAATTAAAAAGCCAAGACAAAACAGTGACCAAATTTACCTGATAAAATGTAAGTGAATGGTAATAATTTACTATTGAAGAACATTCCTAACACCTTATGAAATGAGCAGTTATTACTGACACTTTGGTGTAGGTAGCAGGAGGTGTGGGGCATGTGCCAGCAAGGCTTGGGAGCTACTCCTGATGGAGCTTAAGGATCACATGGTGCCAGGAATATGAAAATCATATCATGTTTCCAGTCCATTTTTACTTGGAATATCTTCTCTCCTCACCTCTATTACTGATATTTTAAAAATCATTTTTTGAGTTATAATAGCTTATATGATGCCAGGGTTATTATTTTATGGTTATAAACAAATCCTCCATCATCTTATTGAGATATTAGGTAGTGGAAATTAAGATGACTTGCTTCATCCTTTACTATTTTCTAGATGAAAATACCAAATTTATGATATTGCACAATTTATAAATGTAGCATTTTTATCATTCTAAAAAATAAACAAAAAACCTACAATAAAGAAATGCTGCCTTTGATTTCTATTAAAAATGTAATCCAAAATAAAAGACTCCCATTAAGTCAGAAACCATTGTTTTATAATCCACAATAATGGGTTTTCTGGAAAATCTAATTGCCTTTATTTCTGGGGGGAAAATGGACATTTAATTTGAGATTTTTAATCTACATAACTGCTACTGTATTAAATTGATTTTGCATAATATCCCCAAGTAATGCAACAGATAATATTTATATAAATAAAAAACATTCTGAATCATGTTAGATGTAATCTAGAAGAGTAAAAAAGAGTTTATTTTTTTTATATTTTTTATTTTTTAATTATGACAACAAAAATGCAAAGAAAGAGGACAGGGTAAAGTTACAGTGGAAGCCCAATCACCCATAAACAGAATTCTCGGTAGTCCCATCGATGATATCCCAGCCTTGAACTTTCAGCCAAAGAACATTAATAGAAACAAAACTGAACCCCTGTACTATACAATTACTTCGTCCCTCAAATCCCCAGTTGTAGTACATACTATTTCTTAGCAGCACACAATATAATCTAAAGGCATTAGACTTATGTAACTCCTTAAACATTGAGGGCAAAGTACATTTCTCTAGTTCCATGCACATGCTAACTAGTTTAAGTTAACATCAAAAGTTTTAGTGGCTTGTTTTTCTTAAGAATTGGAGTCAAGGGATCATAGTAAAAAAAGGTATTAAAGTGGCATTTGTTTGCATAGGCCCACCAAAACATAAGGGACATGGAAAGACAAATTATGGTCTAAATACAAGGAGTCCTTACCCCTGAAGTTTCCTGGCACAGGACTGATTCTAGGCTCCAGGCAAATTAGTTTGTCCAATTCAAGTCATCATCTGTAGTGGCAATACACCTCCATTCCTCACATAGTCTCTGTTGTTGGTATCATGCTTCTGTATTAAAGATCCTGGAGTCTGCATATCCCATATTGCAGTCAGGATGGTGCAGAGCATCCTCTCGTTTCACCTCACACTTAAGGGGGACTAGAGAGAACCATGTCCTGTAGAGCAGGTCATTGTTACTGTCAAGTCTTCTCAGTGTAAACGGAAGTCTCTTTTTAAGAGGTCGATGTCAGACCCTTGGTAGTGTCTTTCCTGGTAGAGGACTGCTTCCAGCTGTTGCTGTAAAATACCTTGGATGTTTCGTAGTTAGCTTGCCTGGTTCCGGCGTGAATGGAGGATGCCCATTCTTCTGAGGCCTGTGCCAGGTCATTATATCAATGTTCAGGGTGTAAGGTACATTGTACTGAAATTTATTAGATAAGAACTTATCTGTATGTATGGTGTTTTCCCATTTTAATGTGTCTATGCAAACAAGAATCAATGCCATGGGGCGTTATTGGTGCATCTGGAGGCAATAGAAACAAGACCAGCAATTTCCATGACATAGTTCAATCATAGGCATCGAACTGAGGGACAGTTCCACTAACAATCCTTACTGAACAGCTTACAAAGAAAAGACAGATGAAAAGTGAATAGAAGCATCATGGTAGAAGAATATATAGAGAGTTACATCAGCTAAAGAAAATACCCATATAATATTCAAAAGATATATGTGTTCAATTTATGTCCTTCTAAATAGTTCTGGGATTTGTTAGATATACTGTATGTCTTAGGTCAGAGATTAGAACTATGTGTTACTGAAGTTAAGAAGGGTAAATCTGGGGTACTGATGGTTGGAAAGAGCAAGCGCAGTTTGCAAAATGTAGACTGGTATGAAATTACCAGTGATAGACTGAGTATAGCTAAGTAGCTATCTGCCACCCACCAAATCAAACTCCACCCCCTAAGCCCCACCCTAGGCCATTGTCCCGGCCTGGCCTGGGAGTGGGAAAAACCCCGGGTGCCCCATCAACTCCTCCCTGAAACCCACCTGGAGATCCGGAGGAATGGGGGAGAGGGGGGTTGGGTGACCCAGATCCGATCCCCCCTACCCTAGGCTGGACCACGAGGCAGCTGGCCACTGGGGGGGCCTGCCAGCTGCCCGTCCGTGCCAGCTAAAAATCCTGCTCCGGGAAGGGAGAGACACCCTCCCAAGCCCGGAGTTCAGGGATTTGCTCCCCGCCCCAGGCCATTGTCCAGGCCCGGCCTGGGAGTGGGGAAAGAGTTTATTTTTAAGAATAGCACTTTTCTAGTTTCCGCATACCATTAAATGCGGAGCGATCTGCCCTGCATGCAGACTGTTGCTGAGTCGTCTGGGTGTTGGGAGCACTCTTTGGAGTAAGTCAATGCCAAAGCAGTGGTAGGTCTTCCTTGGTAGAGGCTTGGATCCTGGTAATGTTAAAGATGCTCCACATCAGCCTGGCATCGATGAAAGAAATGCACAGAATCCAAAGTCTTTAAATGTAAGAATCTGATACCAACAATAGCTAAAGTGTGAAAAAGTTTCACCGGGATCTTGAGAATGACTGGAGTTGGATAGACTGGTATGCCTGGAACCCAGAGTCTGTCTTATGCCAATAAACTTCTGGGGTGAGGCCATTTTGTAATTAGGTCAAGGACTTTTTTTCCATTTTCCCCATTTTTCTGGACCTACGGCAATTGCCACTATCACACCTTTACTATATTTTTTCACTCTTATCCTTTAAGGAAAAAAAATACAACTTACTGAACTCAAAAACAAATAACTGTAATAGAATGCCTGTCTCGAATACAGGCAGGGGATGGGAAGGAGGGTGGGAGTAATGTTACACTGGGGAAGGGGGGTGTTCTGGTTATGACTGTAACCCAAATATGATCATGTTACTTAAATAAAAAATATATTAAAAAGAATAGCACTTTTCAACAAAGGGTTTTAAACACACAGACACACATTTTCTAAGTACACTTTAGAATCCTAGGAAAAAGGATCCCTGGAGCCCCTCAGGAGGCCTTGATATGACACTTCTAGTTTCCATAGTTTCCACCTGGGCAGTTCCATTAACACGTTTGAAACACAAGAATCTCCTCAGAGACTCTGTCTAACGTTTTGTCTCACTGACTTCATCCTTTGCATCTGACAGCCACCCTTTGAGATCCATGACAGACTGTGTTTGAGCTACAACCCAATATTAGTTAGATTAACTGTGATGGAAGAATGAACTTAATAAAACTAGAGAAGTATAATCAATCCAGAAAATTAAGGAAAACAATAAATAAAGGCTTAAAGCCTCATGCTTGAAATACAAGCAAGCAGTGTCCCTGGTAAGCAAATGTGTATAAGCATGTTTGAGCTTGACAAGTAACTTAGACAGGGAAGAAATTCTCTGTTTAAGAAGAAGAAAATAAGAGAAAAGAAGGCTTCACCAAATCAGCCAGAGCAGTGAGAAATCTCAGGAGAATTTAAGAAAAGCAGATGGAAGCCACTGGCTTTGCAAACTCCTACTGCACTGTTCTGTCTTTTGGGTTCAGTCCAAATTGCCCAAGCACTATCACTGCAAACAACACACAGTATCTTCGGATAAAAAATTTAAAAACCAGGAACCTCTCAGTAAAAAATAAATCTGCCTACAGTGAGGATACTATTGCTAATTTTCCAATGCACTCACAACTTTTATGAATAAAGGAAGATGTTTGCAGCTTCCTAATTCTTGTGCCATTTATTTTAATTAAATAATGAATTAAGTGTTCCCAGAGCTTTCATTCTGAGACCAGCAAGTAGAGAGGTGTCTATGAAACTTACCTGATGGAAACTGAAAATATGGAAGTCTTTTCTAGAAGTACTATTGTTCTGTCTTGGGCCTGTCATGAACACAAACTTACATATTGCAAATGAAGGATTTACTCTTTTACTGCTCCTGTTTTGTTTCATGATATTAAAATTGATTTCACTAAAATGAAGAAAAATAGAATCAGATATGTAACACTTATGTGCTTACAAACTTTAGACTTGCATATAATATGAATTCGTACTTTACTAATATATTATTACGTTATGAAATTTCTGCTCATCCAATACTACATCTGACTCAAAAAATCAGTAATGCTAGGCAATTAAGTATTTTTCATTAAAGATGATGAAACAAAATTTATAATAATAAAATAATAATTAATAATTTATAATAGACAGATAATTAAATTTTATGTAAAATTAAATTAATAGAAAGTATAATTAATGAGGGGGAAAATAAAAATTAATGGTACCAAACAGCCGTATGAACATTGAGTGGAATAAAAAATGATCAGACTTAAACACCAAATCCAAAGTCAACAACAGAATCAATACCCTATCTACAACAAGCTATACACAGAGGGTAACAGTTACACTAACACTCCAAGGGGCAAGGGAGGTGGATATGGGACACAAGCTGGGAAAAGAGGTGGAGGGAAGACAACCCTGGTGGTGGGAATGGCCCTGGTTCATTGTCACTATGAATCTTAAATATTACCGTGAAATATTTGTTATTCACTTTGGTCACAATAAAATTATAAAAAGGAAAGAATAATTAAATACTATAAATTATACATTACAGTGCTAAACAAGGTGTTTAATTTTATAATGAATAATTTATTAAGATAAGAATAAATTCTGTGATTTCTACTGTAAGATCAGTCACAAAGACACTGCTACTTTGGATATGGAGAAAGACTAATTAAACATTTGCACTTGGTTAAAAGAAGAACAGATAGGAAAAGATAGTATTAACAAGAAGGGAAATTTAAGCTCTAAATTACCTAAATAGAAAAATATGTACTTACATTAATATAATATTGAGTTTTGTTATAACATTGATTATTAGGCCACAGCAAGTGGTGCTCAGAGTCTGACTTCTGTTTCTGTGCTCAAGGGTCACTCCAGGCAGAGCTAAGGGGCCATATGCAATGCAATGGGAACTTAAAAATGGGTCAGACATGTACAAGGCAAGTGTTTTACTCCCTATACTATCTCTCTAGCCCCAGATTTAGTATTCTAATTAAAAGGAAAATACAACGAGATGCATGAAATAAGTGTTAACTATTCTGAGAGGGATATCTTAAATATAAAACCAATAAACTTTAAAAGTCCTCAATAAAGATAAATATATATATTTTAATATTGAAAACACATTTAATGGTGGGAATGGATATTATCAAATAGGCATAACTGGAGAGAGGTGCAAACATGATTCACTACCAGCTGATCCACAGTTTCATCACAAGGGCCCAAACACACAATGCAGGGAATTCGCAGAACATCCCAGGTGGTGCTAGGGGACTCCAAGCCACACCCAGTCATGCTTTGGGAACTATGTGGTGTCAGGAATCTAGTCAGTTAGTACATGCTAGGCATGTTCCCTAAATGTACAATTTCCTAGGGCAGAAAAGAAAAAAATAGCTACAATAATAGTGAATCAAATAAACTTTACAGCAGTATAGCTAGTTGCACTCAAATGTTAAGAATTCTAAACTTTTATTGATCTAACAACAACTTCAAAACATATTTTCAAATATTAATAGAAGTGAAAGAAAAAATTATTAAACCAAAACAAACCTTTTCTTACAAATAAATCACAAAAATTGATGAAAGATTTATTAAAAATGATACTAAATTGATGTATATAGAAACACATGCCACCAAAAGGGCGTAAATATATAAGTACTTGCTCAATAAATATTATGTTGATAGATAAGTCTAAGTAAAATTTAAATATATGAAAGGAGGAAGAAATGCATTCTCAACAAGGTGTCATAGGCTTTTTCTGGGGACCCAGAATAATCTAATAGGGCCATAGGCATAATATTAGGGAGCCAAACTGGTAGGACAGCGGTGCTAGAAGAAGGCATTGTAAATGTATTTGTTAAATGTTAAGGTCAGATAACAGTAACTGTTTTTATGGAACTGTGTGGAAAGAGAAAATGTTGAGATCTTCAAAAAAAAATCTAATTTGCCCCATTTGTTTTAATTATTATATTTTTTTCTTTCTCTTTCCTTCAAACAGAACCACATAAAAAACTTGAACCAGCTTGTTTCGCCCCACTAATGGAGAGGGAAATAATGGAGGGTAATAAGACCAAACAGCCATATGAACAGTAAGTAGAAATAAAAAAAAGGATCAAACTTAAGCACCAAATCCAAAGCCAACAACAACAGAATCGACACCCAATTTACAACATACTAAACACAGTGGGCCACCTATACTAGCAGCCTGTGGGGTAAAAGAGGGGGATATGTTGGGAACAGGTATGGAGGGAGGACAATATTGGTGGTGGAAATGTCCCTGATTCAATATCACTATGTACCTAAAATATTACTGTGAAAGATTTGAAATCCACTTTGATCAAAATTTAAAAAAATGTAAAGTAAAACAAACAAACAAACAAACAAAATTGTCTACATGCCTTGGAAGCTTCAGTAAACTACATGCTGAGCTGAAATGTTCAAAGGAATACAGACCCAGTGCAAACTGAACAAAGAAATAGAAAGGATGTTAATATTTTAGAGGGATAAGGAGGATGTTGTATTGCTTGAGATTCTGTTCCAATGTCTAGCTAGGAAAAAAGGGAAAGGTAATATATTTTGTGATTTATTGACCTAAAATTTCAAGAATTGAATGATCACAAAAGCTGTGAGTATAACTAGAGGCATGAAGTACAGCAACATCAGCACTTGGCACTTTCTGGGTATTTCTTACATGGAGGAGGGAGTTCCTTAGTCTACTAATCTATGTCATAGTGCTTGGTTCTGTTTAGCTTTGCAGTACGATTTGCTATTAATTAAAGAAAATCTCTACCAAAGAGCTATGGATTTTCTAGAAATAAATCAGAACTTAATAGGATCTTCATTAGCCTGAAAATATAAAGATCCAAATTGCAGTCATATCAAATTTCAAGTGAAATATGTGATGGCTGAGTTCACAGGCATAAACTCTCAGAGCAGCATTTTTCATCTTACTTTGTTAACAACAGGCACAATAAGACTGCCAACTGGTAGAAAAAAATTAATCGCTGGACTTCAGCTAGGGAGATAAATGCTCCCAGCTGGGACAAAATATTCATATAAAATTATTTGGCCTATATTTAATCAATGTCATTTTCCAACATAAGAAATCTTCATCTTTATATATAGCTCCTACCTTGGGGAGCAGAATGCTCATGATCTGTTTTACCTAGAATATTATTCAAAATACTCTCTGAAAATGAGACTTTTTTTTCTCCCCAGTGTATTTCTCATAATAGAGAAGTCTCCCTTCAGAATTAAGGCATCTTCTCAGTGGGCTGATTATAGTCTGACAATTCAAGTAGATTGTGAGTGGACATTTCTAATACCCCAGCGGAGGGTATAAGGAAGATTCATTACCATTTTCTTCAATGCTTGTCTGTTAGTGAATCAAGCCAATACCTTTGATCAAATTAAAGTTTAAAGATCAGGGCTTTTTAGGCAATTGGTACCACCATAGAGTAGGAACTTAAGGCTGGGAGACTGAAATACTAGACAGCAGTAATGGGTTTCAAGATTTGGGTCATTAGAAAGAGAAGGCCTTGGACAACAGACCTCTAGAAGAATTAAAAGTCTAAAAGAATTAAAATTTAAAATCATTAAATCCCAGAATTTTTCTGTTTGTTTTTTTAATTCTGGCAGAAAACTGTAGCTCAAAATAAAAACATCTGTTTCTGCAAACCTAAGAAAAATAATAAAGTCTGTGTTATGAACCTACAGGTATCTTTGAGAAGGAAAGTGGTTCGAATGAGTAACACACTTTCTTGCTAACACAAGAAACCGATACATACCATCATCAATAAGTGTCCATAGTAATGAAGTTTTCTTTAGTCTGCAAAAAATAATTCAAACCAGTAGACAATTCGGTATCAGCCATCTAAGAACCTAGCAGATGATATGACCACTCAGTGGACGTAAGGAACTGTGACAAAATAATTTAAATTGTGTTCCTTTATAGACTGCTATATTTGAGGAAATTTATAAAACATTCATACTTGAGTATTATCTAATTAATAATTATCATTATCTCCTCAACAGTTTCCAAGTTATATGAATATCTAAATACAATTATAAAATTGATATTTGAACTCTTTTACGACAAATCTTTGATCTTTGGTAAATAGAAGACCTAATTTTTCTTTCAAAGAAAAAAGATGGAAGTAGGAAATTATTTTAATTAGGTTGGCTCCACTAGACATGTAAATATTTCACAAACATAATAGAGTACATGTATTATCTACCATTAATTTTACCTTTTACCTGTAATTACTACTAGATCAATTGACATAGAAAGACATCCTTGACCACTAGATTCTTTAATTTTATTTAGCTTTCACATACAACTATATTAAAAAAATTATAACTACATCTTCAGGCATAACTTAGTCTGACAAAAATATCGAGTGATTATAAGAATAGCAGATCATGGGGCCAAAGCAATAGCACAATGGGAAGGGCATTTGCCTTGCATGAGACCAACCTAGTTTCTACCTCTGTCATAACACATGATCCCTCAAGCCTACCAGGAGTGATTTCTGAGCATAGAGCCAGGAGTAACCCCTGAGTGCAATAGCTGGGTGTAGCCCAGAAACAAAAACAGACAAAGAATAGCAGATCATATCTGAGGATTATGGATAAGACAGATAAATCTTCTGCCAGCCATGGGCCTTTTCTCATGGAAATTTATTTTGTTGTTGTTGTTGTTGTTGTTTGTTTAAAGAACAAGCAGTGCCTACTCTCAGTTTTGACAAACCATTTTATAAATGGTGGCTTTGCTTGGGATTAAAGACAGACTAAAGTGATCCACGGGAAAAAAAGGCACACTTCTCAGCAGCATAGCAATTCTGTCAGCAGCTGCAACACAGATTGTACAAATATAGTCAGTTATGAGGTATAACCTTCATGATAGCATATTGAGAGCATATGTAAAAATAATTTCAGAATATTAAGCAAAAAACATGAAATGTTGCAGAAATAATAAAAATGAAAGAAAATCAATAGTTATAAATATAGCTGCATGTTCAATGCCACTAATATGTCAATCTTTAACATGCCATCTAATGAAATCCATAAGATCATGGATATTCTATGTTTTGTTTTATTGACTTAAAGAACTATTTATTTTTAATTTAGAAACAAGAACATAATTTACATGATTATATAAATAGATACATGATTATATAATATGATACATATGTAATATAATATGATACATATGATATGCACATATGAACTTGAAGAAATAGCTTAAAATGCAAACACAGAATGTCCCCAAACACATACACACATACAATCAATCCTTATCACTAGTAGGTTCTGTATTTGTGAACAATGTATTGATAGACTTACCAAAATTTCAATGTAGGCACAAAACTAAATTCAGAGCAGTCACAAGCATACACAGAGCAGGGCAAAAATGGTCATTTGATCTGTATGTTTTTTCCTTCAGTCAAACCAGGTGACTCTGAGACTTTGCTGCAATTCCCATATCTCAGGGGTCTCAAATTCAACTTACCTGGGGGCCGCAGGAGGCAAAGTCAGGGTGAGGCAGGGCCGCATAAGGGATTTCACTTACCGAATATTCGCAATAAAAAATCGCATTAGTAAGAAAAAAAATCGCAAAAAATCGCATTAAACATTTGCATACCCCAAACTGAACTGCTCGGGGTATGCGAATGTTTAATGCGATTTTTTTTCTTACTAAGCGAATAATCGCAAATACGGCGATATTTGAAGGCCGGCCGCGGACCGCAAATTGCTCATGGGCCACGAGTTTGAGTCCCCTGCCGTATCTAAACAGTTGTTTCCTTGTTTGATGTAATGCCATACTTTTTGCAATTTGGGGATATTTTTTGTTAAATATTTGGCTTTAAATGACCCCCCCCCCCCAACCCGGGGCAGACAGACAGTACAGAAGATAGAGTACCTGTTTTACAAGTAGTTGACCAGGGTTTGATCAGTAGCATTCCGTATGGTCCAGGATTAATTATTGAGTACAGAGCCAAGAATAAGCTCTGAGCACAGTTGGTGTGTCCCAACCTTTCCTGAAAATTTTGAATAAAATTAAATGAGCCCCCAACACATTACTGAAGTTCTGACTATATTTCTAAGCATGGTAAAGTCATCATATGCTTTACAAAGAAAACCTGTATGTTGGGTAAACCTCCTGTAGGCGTGAATGACAGTGCAGCTGTCCATAAGTTCAATATTACTTGTTAGACCATTGATCAAAAAAGGGAAGAGAAAATATTCCATCTGCGAGAGATCCCAGAAGGTATTGATGTAATATAGATAGTATGTGATAAATCAATGAAAAGGGAGCTAAATTGGTAGATACATGTGGTGAGGATAGAATAAAAACAGAAATAAAAGAGAAGCCGAGTGGGCAGTGTTGCAGTCAGTTATGTTCCCCAGGAAAAGGTGAAATCTTCCTCAGCTGGCACTCACCACCCCACATGTTACAAAAGAAGACATGGCAAGATCCATGTTAGACTCTCAGGCAAGGCAGGTTCTGAAGCTCAGGAAACTGGAAAGAATTTTTAAAAGACATGTTACATGATACATGGAACACAGGTCCTGTTGAAAAGCAGGAAAAGTGATCAGAAGACTAATGCACATTTTAATGTACTCCAGAAAATGGACCTGAATGATACAAATGGTCCCCAAAGTCCCTTGCCTTTAATTATTAAAAATTATGACATTATATATGATCAATATATATTGAACAGAAACATGCAAGTGTATATATATTGTTTGAACATACACACAAATATGCAAGTATATATATGAACATACACACATATGAACATAAAATATATACGTATGAGGGGGAGGGGAAATATATACATATGAATATCCAAGTATCTATATAATCACATACAGATATAAACATACAAGTATATAAATGAGCATGCAAGTATATATACATGAACTGCTGTGCTCAGGGCCTCCTAGGATCCTTGGTTTACCTTAATAGCAGTGTTTTCATGAGAACTATTTCAGTATTCCCAACAATCTTATAGACCATAACTTCCATGAATGAGAAGACTCAACAGAGCATGAAGAGATAGTACAGTGAACAGTACACATGTCTGACATGCAAGCAGCCCAGATTTGATCCACGACATCACACATGATTCTTCCTCCCTGTCCCAAGAAGAAGTGATCTCTTTTTGTCCCTGATTGGACAAAAAGCAAAATAAATGAAGCATAGAAAAGAAAGTATCTACAATGGAAACAGGTATAAAAACATCAAAATAACACTTTATCTACATACATAGACAAATGGGGCTACATATAACATACTATACTGTGTTCTCTTTCCATTTAAAATATATGTGTATAATAAATATCATAAATATAAAATATATCAGATTATGATCATTATAATTAGGTATCTAAACTTTAAATTAATTTTATGACAATATGGCAAGGAAACTTGTTGCTGGCTTTGGATCTTGTTTCCCTGGAGCTGGAAGTGAGCTGCATTATGCCTGATGCCTTGATTTCCCTCACATGTGCTCCTTGACTTCTGTAGTGTTTGACGCTCACAGAATCATTTTTGCCCCTGGAAGTATGTTGACAGAACTTTTCACAGCAAGAGGAAGAAGCGAATTCAAGCACTTTCCACATGTTCTACTTTTTACCTGTAGTAGGCAATACTGTTGCTGAGGTTCTTTTAGTGCTCTTGACACTAGACACAATGAATGATAGAAATTGGATTTGCAATATGAAAGTAAACAGAGGGTATTAATGACTCCACTTTTAAAGTGAACTAGGGCCAAGGAGCCAGTAACATACCCTCTGTGGGAGGCCAGATAATGGAACATAGATTGTATGTGATGAAATGACACAGTTGTCTGTAAATTATTTTAAGCTTCTTTTCCTTTTTATTAGTTATGTGGTACCATAATTCATAATAGTGTGAAAACATACACTTCTGTTGTACAATAATACTGTCCCTCATGGGCACTAAAGTGCTAAGACTCCTGACAGTGACCTTATGTCACAATTCGTCCTTTCTGGTCTCTCTTGATATTGTTCTTCCCTGTTTGTTATTCTGTTTTCCAGAGTCTAAGAAAATACTTCAATTCTGATTTCACTATCCATTACACATTCCCTTTCCTTGCTTATTTATATATAATATATGAGATCATCAGGCATTTTGTCTTTCTCCTTATGACTTTTTTTCTTAATTATGGAACCCTCAGTTTCCACAAAAACTTCTCAAAAGGAAAGAATCAATTTCTTCTTAAAGCTAAGTCGTATTCCACTGGACAAACTGATATGAGTTATTTCCATATCTTACTACTGTAAACAGTATTGCAATGAACAAGGATATGCACATGTCTTTCCAAACAAATGTTTTGATGTTCTAGAAATAGATGCTAGAGTCCACTTGATGTTGTATCCACATCTTAAATTCCTGCTCCTTGAAAGAGTCTGTATTCTGTTAACTAAATGGCAAGTTCCTTTATTCAACTGTTTATGATTGTTTTGAATCATTCTTGACTTCTCCCTCAGACCTCACCACTAATCCTTACCCCCAAATGCAATATTTATTTGAAAATACATGTGAAATCAGGTTATTTCTCCATCTCTTTTATTTCTACCCCACTTTAAGCCATAACCATTCACTGTTTTCATGCCTTATGGTCTTATAACCTCTTCTCAACATTAAAGGGAAAATGATCTTTTTTTTGACCAAAAACAAGATCCTGTTACACTTCTCAAACTTTCCAATAACTTCCCATTGCTTTCATAATAAAAGCCAAGTTTAAGCAATTTTCCAGAGAAATCTGATGATATGGGCTATATGTCTTGGAGTTAATCTCTGAATCTGTTTTTTTAACTTTTACATTAACATTAAAAATTATGACATATAAGGCAAAACTTCAGAAAACACTATAGCCAGAGGACAATTTTATAGTACAAAGTTTTGCATCACGAAATGAACTGGGCCTTAATATATACTATTTCTCATAGCATCTTTATTATGTTAGTTAACTATAAAATCAGAGGAGGATGGAGCAATAGTTCATCTGGTAGGTCACTACCTTGTAAGTGAACAACCCAGGTTCAATCCACAGTACACCATATGATCCCCCAAACCATGCATGGAGTGATTCCTAAGAATAGAGCAAGAAGCATTGCAAGGTGTGGCCCCAAAATAAAAATAAGAAAATAAAATGGAATATAAAATTACATCTGAGACAACTTTTATATCTTTATAAAAAACACTGAAATCTGAGATATTTTCAATTCCTTAATGAAATAGGTTTTAAATGATTATGTATAATATTCATATGGAACAATAGTATTGCTTTCACAAATTTTTACATATACAAAATGTGTTCTTTACTCAAATAAAAGAATTTTATTTGGTTTATTTGGTTTTATTTTATTTGGTTCTGGAGGCTAGCTCTTGCCAGGCATGGGGTTTGGGGAGGCATCAGGCCATAGGTCTTCTTCCTAGCTTGGGGGTGTTGGGAGGCTTAGCAGGCCCCCAGCCATCCCCCACTTTCTCCCCTGGACTTCAGGCCTTCCCTGGGTTGCTGCCCAGGTGGTCAGAAGTGAGTGCCAGGTGGCAAGAGCTAGCCTCCAGAACCAAAAAGGGAACCAGAAGCTATACATCTGCTCTCACTTTTCCCTGTGACCCTCTCCCCTAGTGTAGGGAGAGGTGGGGGGAAGCCTGAGGACCCCTATAGAGTCCACCTGGCATCTACTTCTGGCCACCTGGGCAGGCACCCAGGGAAGGCCTGGCGTCCAGGAAAGAAAGAAGGGGACTGCTGGGGGCCTGCCAAGCCTCCCAGCACCCCCCAAGCTAGGGAGAAGGCCTATGGCCTGGAGCCTCCCCAAACCCCATGCCTGACAGTAAAGGACTAGAAATGAGCTTTTTAGGGCAGTGTCAAGGACACAATACAGGATGCATATTATGATATGTAAAATATATGCATAGAATACTATCAATATATATTGTATGTGCAGGATGCCAGGTGGACTCTATAGGGGTCCTCAGGCTTCCCCACCCCCTCCCTCACCCCCCACCCCCCGCTCTCCCTACACTAGGGGGGAGGGGCACGCGGAGGAGGGAGAGCAGATGTTGCACTGGGTTTTGTTGGGGCAGTTACTGGCAATTTTTCTCATTGGTCTCCATTTTAAAAGCCGTGTGGAGGCTACGCTATATATTGATAGTATTCTATGCACATACTTTACATATGCATAATATCCATCTTCTATTGTGCCCTTGACACTGCCCTACAAAGCTCATTTCTGGTCCTTTACTGCCTCAGTCCCAACCATTATTTCACCTCATTTACTTATTTTTTACCTTCAATACTGTACAAGTCAAATCACAGACCAAAGTAGTTTATTAAATTCAACACCCCACCCAACCATTTTAAATTTCCTCACTATGTATTTGTTTTGTCTGTCCTTCTCTTTTTTACCTGCTTAATAAGGAAGTCTGTAGAAGTGTCCCTTTATTTAAAGTCTGTTAGAACCATGTCAAGGGAATTGTTGGACTTGTTCTAGCGTTCCCATAGGCACCAATCATGCCATGTGACAATTGTTCTTCCTTTGCATAGGCACATTAAAATGGGGAATTACTATATATACATACACGTTCTTATCTAATAGAGATGGGATCACACAAATCTTGTAATGCAGTGGAACCTTACTCCCTGAACATTGTCATAAACACCTGGCCCAGGCCTCCGAATAACAGGCATTGTTCCATTTACCTGGATGTTACATTTACCAGGATTGTTCCATTTACCCCTGAACCAGGGATGCCATCTTCAAAACAACCACAGTTGTGTACAACATCACCTGAAAACAATCCTCTACCAGAGAAGACCCTACCACTGTTCTGGCATAGACCTACTCAACAGAGACTTCCCTTAATACCCAGAAGAGTTATCAACAACAACGACTTGCTTTCAGGACCGAGCTCTCTGCATCACCCTCTACTTGTGAGGTGAAACTAAAGGATACTCCACATCATCCTGATTTTGATGTAGGATATGGATATATTCCAGGATCTATAGCTACAGAAACCTGACTCCAACAACAGTGACTGTGTGAAAAATAAAAAAGTGTTTGGCACTACAGACAATGACTTGGGTTGGACAACCCAGTATTCCTGGAGTCTAGAGTTGGTCCTATGCCAGAAAACTTCAGGGGTAAGATCTCCTTGTATTTAGGTCAATGTTTTTTCTTTCCAAGTCCCCTATATTTTGCTGGGCCTATGCAAACAATTGCCACTCTAACACTGTCTTTGCTGTGCTCCTTTGACTCAACCTTAATGAAATAATGCATTATGATCAACTGTGTCAACAATACTATAGCCTTTAATCTTAAAGGAGTTACATAAATTTTTTGGCTTAAGATTGCTTTGTGTACTGCTAAGAAATGACATAATATACTACAATCTGGGGACTTGAGACACAAAGTAATTGTGCATGTGTTTTGTTTTATTTTTCTTAATATTTTTTGGCTGAATATTCAAAATTAAGGTGTCAACCAGGGGATTTCTTTTGAGAATTCTTTTTTGGGTTTTTTTTTTGGTTTTTATTTATTATTTTTATTATATATGTTTGGTTTTGTTATTTGTTATTTGGCTTTTGGGTCACATCTGGCAGCACTTAGGGGTTACTCCTGGCTCTGAGCTCAAAAATCGCTTCTGGCAGGCTCAGGGGAACACATGTGATGCCTGGATTCGAGCCACCAGTCCTTCTGCATGCAAGGCAAAAGCCTTACCTCCATGATATCTCTCTAGCCCTAGCAACAATATTTAAATAGCTCCTCCAGATGAACTTTTGTTAAATGTTTGGCATCTTTCAATATCCCTTATAGAGAATACTAACAATAGACCATGTGTTGTATTAATTAAATTAAAGAAGTGTATCAATAAGAAGTATTATAAATACTGGTCTTCATCTATCTTCTAAAACAAGGTTCTTAAAATTTTTTTCTCTTCTGAGTTCCTGAGTAACTATGAAGCTCTTTTGTTCTCATATTTATATTTTGACCTCAGTTCCTGGAAAGAAAAAAATGTCTTTAAGAATCTTAGAATCTAGAATGATAAAAGTCTTTCTATAGAATGATGAGCAGTGACCAGGAGATTCCTAATGCTAGACATAAGAAAGGCCAAAATGGGATTAAAAGCTTGTAAATTTAGAAGTTTACAACTGCCAGTTGTAAGCCCCATCCTCAGAAGAGAGACAGTGAACACTGAGTTAACTAATCACACTTGTGCAAAACATAAATCTTCCATAAAAGCCCCTAAATTATAGGGTTTGGAGAGCTTACCAGGGTGGTAGGGAACTGGTATTTGTAGTGTGGTCCCTTTCCACTTCATTTCTTCTACTGAATTTCCAGCTATATGTTTTATATTCTTTATAATAAATGTTTCCTTAAATCTGTGAACCAACACTGCAAATGATCTAACTTGAGGATTAGATTATGAGAATCCCATATTTCTAGCGAAGTTTGAACAGAGCATGTGTAGAGATTCACTACCTAATAATTAACATATGATATGAGAGGGTGCATAGGTGCATATTTTTGTACACTGAGTCCAAAATCTAATGGATTTACAAATGCAAACACAAATTGTTCATATAGAAAAACACAAGTTTGTAATATAAAATTCTGCAAGTAGAAACAAGAGAGTTTTTCCCTTCAACATAATTATAAGATGTTAATGAGAAAATTCAGAGGATTTTAGTATCTATTCAACCATTGAGCAACTTCTATGAGATACACATTCTATCCCCATACAGAAATATGAAAAATACAACTAAATTGTCTTAACAGAAATTGTAGTATATAGCAGTTTTATTCTAAAACCATTTTCACTGCTAATACCTCTCAGAGATATGAAACATAAATTTCATGTTAATAGAATTTTGACTAAGAAAGACATACTGCAACTTGCCTATCTAAATGGGATTCATGGTAAGCTCACATCCTAGCATATACAATAATTTCTATCAACAAAATGCAATGGAATTTTATTTCATAAGAAATAATCTTACTTGTTTTCTATCAGAGAAATTTAGACTTCTAAAACATATAAAATACATACTTCTATTGCTCCAAACCTACTGTCGATTAACTTTATCATTCCAATTTAAACTTTTGTTTCATTACAGAACGGCATTTGACAAATTATTATTGGTTAGAAGAATAATAAAAATTATTGCATTAATACTCACTTTTAGTATGAATGGCTAAAAGTGTATCAATTAAAATACACATATTATAATTATTTGCTGTCAACAAGAAATCTTAAAAGATCAAGACTAAAAGTAAGCCAATGAATGTTACAAGGTGAGTGATATCAAATGACTATAGGCTATTTCATCATAAGTACATTGACATCATGAAAAGGTCAAAATTAAAGATGGCAAAAATATCAGTGATTGCCAGCAGATTATGGATGAGGAATAGATAAATAGGCATGACACATAATTTTAAGGGAAGTAAAACTGTACCTTTATGATATTATTCTAATAGAAACATGACCTTATACAATTTTCCAAAACCACATATATAAAACCAAAATGAACTATTGTACTCTACAGACTTTGATAAACTAATAATATAGATCACTGATTGAAACAAATATAATACTCTATTACAAAATTTTGATAGGTGGGGGTCTGTGTATTTTTGATGGCATGTAATATACAAGAGCCTCTGTACTTTATACTCTCAATTTTATCATGAACCAAAAACTACTGTAGAAAATAGTCTGATAAAAATTAAAATAAAGGAGCCAGAGCAGTGGCACATGTGGTAAGGCGTCTGTCTTGCCCACGCTAGGCTAGGATGGACTGAGGTTGGATCCCCAGAATCCCATATGGTCCCCCAAGCCAGGAGGCAATTTCTGAGTGCATAGCCAGGAGCAACCCCTGAGTTTTTAATAAAGTTGTAGTGCTCAAGAGATAAAAACAATGTATCAAAAACATGTAATAAAAGTTGTAGCTTTCCACAGGAACTTTGTGTTGCACACAGCTGATCCAGGACAGATGTGGTTTGAATCCCAGCATCCCATATGGTCCCCCAAGCCAGCAGCGATTTCTAAGCACATAGCCAGGAGTAACCCCGGAGCGTCTCCAGGTGTGGCCCCCAAACCAAAAAAATAAATAAATAAAAATAAAAGTTGTAACTTTCATAATTTCATTAAGTTGAATTTTAGGAAGGCATACATTACTTAATGGAACAATTTAATAATTAAAAATGAGCAATACATCTGACTTGCATGATGCAATCTCATTTATAATTTATTAATCAGTCTATTTATAATTTAAAAAGAATTTTAAAATGACAAAATTAAATAAAGATATTAAGAGACGGGAAATTTATAGGTCATACTTCCTTTAACCTTTAAGAAGCAGAATTTCCTAAGAAGCAAATTTTCTTCAATATACTGTCAAAAATGTTCTGAAATATTCTTCAAGGTTATAGAGAGACTGAAGTCATTTTTTTGTTTATTAAATGAATGCCACTTTTGCAAGAAATATCACCACTCTCTAAGACCTTGTTATGGAGATAAATACAGGTACCAAATGGTTCTGAGTTAAATTATCAGCTATGTGTTCAATCTAATAAATATACTTTTTGTATAAAGGGATATACTATCCTGTAATATTTTAGGAAAAAGAAAGGGGCAGCTTGCTCTTCAAGCCCATGGTCCCCCTTAAACACATATCTATCTCACTTGCTTGTCTCTATGTCTCTGCTTTTTTTCACTACAGAGAATTCCATGTTCTCTCTTGAACATGTACTTTCTCTCTCTCTCTCTCTCTCTCTCTCTCTCTCTCTCTCTCTCTCTCTCTCTCTCTCTCTCTCTCTCTCTCTCTCTCTCTCTCTCTCTCTCTCTCTCTCTCTCTCTCTCTCTCTCTCTCTCTCTCTCTCTCTCTCTCTCTCTCTCTCTCTCTCTCTCTCTCTCTCTCTCTCTCTCTCTCTCTCTCTCCCCCTCCTCATGTCTTTCTGTGTTTCATTCAATACAAAAGATTTTGCTTCAGGCCCTGAGAAATAGCACAGCGGCGTTTGCCTTGCAAGCAGCTGATCTAGGACCAAAGGTGGTTGGTTCGAATCCCGGTGCCCCATATGGTCCCCCATGCCTGTCAGGAGCTATTTCTGAGCAGATAGCCAGGAGTAACCCCTGAGTACCGCCAGATGTGACCCAAAAAACAAAAAAAAAAAACTTTTTGCTTCCCATGTACCAAAAAAATTTTAAAAAAGAGGGGCAGTTTTCACATAAAGATAAAATAACTATAGAACTGAGAGGTGAAATGGAAAAAAAGTTGACCCTCCCACAAAACAGACATTTCTTTTTTTTTTCTTTAAAAAAAAAAATAAATAAAACAAAAACAAAAACCAGAGCTGTCATATGATTTAATGGTCCCACTTTTGGCATCTATCCAAAGAGCACATGTAAAAAAAAGTTCAAACGATTAATTCTTTTATATTATTTCTTTATTTAAACATCATGATTACAATCATAATTGTAGTTGGATTTCAGTCATAACAAGAAAACCCCCCTTTACTGTGCAACCTTCCCATCACCACTGCCCCCATCTCTTCCTTCCCAACCCCCCGCCTGTATTCTAGATAGACTTTCTACATCCCTCTTTTACTGACATTGTTATGATATTTCTGAATGTAGTTATTTCTCTAACTGCACTCACCACTCTGTGGTGAGCTTCATATCTTGAGTCGGTCCTTCCAGCCCTCATTTCTGGGAATTATTTAAAAGACATTTCTTTTCTTAATTTTCATAAAAAAATGAAGAAATTGGCTATAAAATTAAACATGAAATTATATTTAATATTTTTCTTTTTTTCTTTTGTAATCTTTATTTAAACACCATGATTACAAATATGATTGTAGTTGTATGATTTCAGTCATGTAAAGAACACCCCCTTTATCAGTGCAACATTCCCACCACCAATGCCCCAAATCTCCCTCCATTGAATATTTAAATATTGTATTTTACTTATGTAAAAGATATATGTAAAATTAAAAAAATTTTATCATTGGTAATTTCTAGATGGTGATAGACAATATTTTATTTAGTTTATGATGCCTCCTAAATTGTAAAGTTGTTTTACCTTCAGTACCATGAAAAATAACTAGTTTATAAAAAGTCTACATTTTAAATTTTACTTAGTAGTTAAATGAACATTGTCCACTATGAAACATACAGTAATTCTTAATCCTGATCCATTATTCCCTATTTGACCTTCTTTACCTGCAGTTATTAACCTATTAGGTACCAAGACCAACCTCCTACTCCAATAACCTCCTGCTCCAAGACCACCATCAAGCTCCCAAACCAAAAGGACACATTCCCAGCCCCACATCACATGCCTCACGCAAGAAATTACAACCAACACACCTGATGATTCATGCTTTATGTCCCTTCTTCTTACCCTTCTAATCATGGATTGTTGCATGCTACAGATTCAGCCCCAGAAGGACCCCAGACCGAGGACACTTCCCTCATGGCTACAAATAATTTCACAAACCCAACAAGATATGTTGTATGATGAAAAAATGCCCTGGCATCTCCCACCCTGAATTTATGTCATGTGGAACCAACTTAGACCTCAGGGAATTAAGCACTGACCGTCCAGTCCTGACTCCTGGATTTCAGACATAGAAACGACAGAGTTCTCCACAACAGCTCCAGGAATCAATTCCCCTCCAGGGCATCCATAATGCTGCTCTGACATCAATATGCGCCAGTACTAAATTGATAACCTGACAACAGAGAAATGGGAACAACTTGATCCAAGAGCAAGTTGTCTTTCCTCACCAGCCAACGATAAGACAAAATCAGAAGACATGTCACCCTTGAGCTGTGCACAAGCCAAGATCTCTATATACAGGTGACTGGTTGTTACAACCAGGACTGGACAGTATGCATCCCGGGACCACCACCACCACCACCAACAACAACAACAACAACAACAAGCACTAGCCTAGTTTTTGGTCTACGATCTGTTCAACAAACAAGATCTCCAATTCCAGAGGTATGACTGAGACAATAGCAACTGAACGGGTCTTCCGGAAGTATATCGAAAAACTCCATCCCAGGCTCCATCCTAGGAGCAACGTAATGACCAAGACCACCAACTACAGAAGATGGATTAAAACGACACCGAACAAGCAGAGCTGCTAGAACCACAAAGAAATACTTCATCATAAGCTCCATTCCTTGAGCTGTACAGACACCAAGATCTCTAGATACAGAGGTCCGATTTTACCATCCATGACGAAGCAGAAGTCTTCTATACACCAAAAAAGCACCGAGAGGAGAGTAAATGATCATGCAAGGAGTCTATAGTTAATCCCTTGACAGTATACTTCAGGGGTGGAGAAACCCTATATCTCCTAGGCCAAGGGAATTTCCTCTATAATATCCCCAATAGTTACTATGTCTTTTCATGGAGAAAAAGAAGAAAAAGAGCACAAAATAATCATATTTCCACATATATATTTATTTTTGATCGATTTTTATTGACGTCTTTATTTTGGTGTAGATATTGAAGTTGATATCTCCAATTTTATTTTATTTCATTTTATTTTATCTTATCTTTTTCTTTTTTCACTCCAGCATGATTTGATTTTAGAACCGAGACTACTGTGTGGTGCCTGTCTTTATTGCTGTAGTGCTCTCTGGATATTTAATTTGATATTTCTTTCTGTACTGATGTGGTTTTCAATTACCTTTTTTATGTCCTCACTCAAACTGAGGTTGAAAGCCTCTAGGACTCCGCCATTCTCAGCTTATTTGATTTATTTTATTTTATTTTTTCTTATTTTTTACTCCATTCTATTGCTTTTCTTTCCTTCAAACAAAACCACATAACCCCAATTATAAAGCTCCACCTCTCAAATAGAGGGGGAAACAAGGGAGGGTACCAGGACCAAACAGATATATGATCACTAATAGTAAGCTAGACAGAGTGAACCACCTACTCTAGCAGCCCGGGTGTGTGTGTGTGTGTGTGTGTGTGTGTGTGTGTGTGTGTGTGTGTGTGTGTGTGTGTGTGTGTGTGTGTGTGTGTGTGTGATGGTGGAGGGATATGGTTGCAGGAAGGGAACGGGGGTGGGTGGAGGACAAATTTGGTGATGGGTATTCCCCTGATTCAATGTTAATATGTACCTAAAATACTACTGTGAAAGATGTGTAAGCCAATATGATCAAAATAAAAATTAAAAAAAAAAGAAAGAAAAAAATGCCCTGGACTCCACACCCACAAGAATCTCAAAAGATTTAATGGGGAAGCCTTTTTTTCCCTTACCTCTTGTATACCCTATAATAATACCTCCTAGTCTGTTTATCCCAAAAGTAAGTTAGCCTCATGAAGAGCATTTTTCTTTAAAGCCTCTTTTAAATGTATTTTTATTTATTTCTTCTATTATATATCTGTATATATTTACCATTGGTGTATATATATATATTTTATAAACTAGTTATTTTTCATGATACTGAAGGTAAAACAACTTTACAATTTAGGAAGCATCATAAACTAAATAAAATGTTGTCTATCACCTTCATCTAGAAATTACCAATGGTAAATATATATAGGTAAATGGTAAATATATATATATAGGTAAATGGTAAATATATATAGGTAAATGGTAAATATATATATATATATATATATTTCTCTTTCTCTCTCCAATCTCACCTGTTTTGGTTCGACTTGGTACAAAAACCTAAAAGAAAAGTCTTGCCTGGGATAAAATCTCAGGTCAAAACCAGGCACAGAGATTGTGCAGACTATCATTCTTCCCTCCAAATCCACCAGCAATATAATATGTCACCATACCCTTTTGCATAGGCACTCTAAATAAGGGATATATATATATATATAGGTTTTTGGGCCTTGCCCAGTGACACTCAGGGGTTACTCCTGGCTGTTCGCTCAGAAATTGCTCCTGGATTGTGGAACCATATGGGACTTCGGGAGATCAAACTGTGATCCATCCTAGGCTAGGGCGCGCAAGGCAGATGCCTATGCCCTGCACCACCACTCCAGTCCAATAAAGGAAAATATTATGCACAGAAACAAGCTCTTATTTATTAGGGATAAGAACCCATACTTTTTATAACGTAGGGTAGCCACTCATTCTGAACTTGTGTCAAGTGGACCAAACTTAGATTCCATGCATTTAGACAATGACCGTCCAATCCAGAACCCCAAATCCCAGAAGTGCAACCAACACAGGTTCCTGCAACAGCACCAGAAATCAAACTCCTCCGTGGGGAAGCTCAGAATACCATCTCTGACCAACTTGTACCAGTTTTAACATGACATCCTGATTTGAGGAAACAGCAACAACTTGAGTTAAGATTGGGCTGCCCTATCTCACCACCTAACGGTATGATACAATTGGGAGACATGTCATCCTTTGCCCTAAGCAAAAAACCGAAATTACTATTTACAGAAGACTGACTTCGACAAACATGGTCTGGACATAACATATCGAGGGACCAATGAGGAAGTTCCTAGCCTCGGCCTCGGCCTAGATTTGGTACAAAAACAAAGATTTCTAATTCCAGAGGTCTGACTTTGACAACTGCGACTGAACAGAAATTCTGGAACCATGCTGAAAGACTATACCCTAGGCTCTGTCCTAGGATCTGAACAAAAATCAAGACCAGTAATTACAGAAGACTGACCACAACAACAATAATGGAACAGAACTCCTAGAACCATAAAAACAAACAAACAAAAAACTCTCTCCTAGCCTTCACCCTATGACTTACGCAAATAACAAGAGCTCCAGCTACAGAGGCAGGATGTCATCACCCACATCTGAGTGGGAAGTTTCCAGGCATGATAAAAAGACTTTGGGGCGTTGTAAATGATTGAATATGGAGCCTGTAGTTGTTCCATGGCAGTATGCTTCAAGGGCGAAGAAACCCTGTATCTCTTAGGCCAAGGGAATTCCAGTTCTAATTTCCCCAATATTTATCATGCCTGTGCAAAAGAAGAAGAAGGAGAAGGAGGAGGAGGAGGAGGAGGAGGAGGAGGAGGAGGAGGAGGAGGAGGAGGAGGAGGAGGAGGAGGAGGAGGAGGAGGAGGAGGAGGAGGAGGAGGAGGAGGAGGAGGAGGAGGAGAAACACAACCCGTTTATTTTCCAGTTGGGTTCTTTATTTTTTTAATAATAATTTTTATTTTGACCAAAGTGGTACAACCTTTTTTTAAGAAGTAGCTGGTCTGGATTTTGTTTGTTTGTTTGTTTTGTTTTGTTTTTGCCATAGCTGGTGGTTTTGGTTTTTGGTTTTTATTTTTTTATTCTTTTTGTACTTTTGTTGTTACTCCCCTTATTGTTTTTGTTTTTGTTTTGTTTTGTTACCTTTTTCTTCTTTTTCCCTTCTGCCAAATGGATATCTATAACATCTAGATGGACTCCTCCTAGTTTTATCTTTTTAGTTTGCCTTTTCTCCCACTTCCCCATGGTACCAAGACCAGACAGTCTTATGTTCATTTGATGCAAATAAAAATTGATCAGACTTGAATACCAAATCCAAAGTCAACAACAGAATCAACACCCAATCTACAACAAGCTGTACAAGTGGGGAACAGTTCCGCTGGCATTACAGGGGGTAAAGGAGGGAGATGTGGGATGCATGCTGGGAACAGGGATGCAGGGAGGACAACGTTGGTGATGGGAATGCCCCTCATTCATTGTCACTATGTCCCTTAAATATTACTGTGAAAGATTTGTAATTCACTTTTACCACAATGAAAATCTAAAAACAAAAAAGGCAGATGGATAGCAGTTAAGGTTATTAAATACCTATAAAGGGACACTTTAAGCAAATTTTCATTTTTTAAAGATATAAAATTTGAACTAATTATAATAAATTTGAAAATCCTCTTATTTAGGAAAAAAGATTAGCTGCAGGGTATGATTACTATAACTTTTAAATTGCAATAATAGGAGAATTGCATAAATTAAATAACTATTCAAAAAATTCCAATAATTTTGTGAGTAATAGAAACATAAGGGGAAACAAAAGAGGGACACCATACTTTACGTATACATAAATAATAGCTATAACCCTTCAGTGATTAGAAAATCAGTTTTAAACTGAATAATTTTCCAGTGCAAAGTTAGCTGATTTCTGTGATCCATTTAAGATACATTAGAAAAACTTTTAAGCAGAAACTAATCTGTTCTTTATTAATTTAATATGATAAATTTAATGCAGTGGTGACATTCTTGGAAATGCAGTAACTATTCAAGAGATAATAATATAAATTTCAATGTGCTGCATTTAAGTGTCTGGTGACAATGCCAACATTTGCAAATGGTTTCATGCTTAATAATGCACATCACTTTGTTCTCACAAGCAATGGCTAAATAATGAGGCATGTTAACAAAGATTCCATATTTGAAGCTCATCTCTAAGTGTTTTTGGCTGTTGCTTGGTGTGCGTATCTTTAGATTTTTATTAATAGAAGTAAGCCATTATACTAAAAATTCAGAAACAAATCTTATCCTTGAAAAAAAGATATGTGCATATGTGTTTTTGATGGTGAAAGGCTTGAAGCCTATAATTGAGTTTTTTACAAAATGTTAGTTCCATTTTAAGTACCATTTTAAGTTTTTGTTTTTGTTTTGGCTTTTGGGTCACACCCAGCAAAGATATGGGCTCACTCCTGGCTCCACATACAGGGATAGCTCTTGGTAGTGTATGTGGGACCATATGCTGTAACAGGATGAATTCCAGTTGGCTTCATGCAAGACAAGTGCTTTATCCATTGCACTATCTCTTGGGCCGCTGAAAAAAATGTATTTATTATTTTTTAGCTTAGAACTAATACCCAACATATTTTAGGGGATTACTCATAACTATACACTCAATTATTATGCCTGAGACCATAAATAATGAAGGGGATAAATCCACATCAACCACATGCAAGTTAAGTGCCCTGTTCTCCGTATTCTCTTTAGCACTTGTAAATGTATTTGTAATCTCCTAAATACGTGTTAATTCATGGCAGATATTTTGGGTTTCCCAAACCTGAACCTTAGTCCTCTTTCTTGATTTGCAATTTGTTTCACCCTAAACAAACCTGGCTTCAAGGCCTCTTCTTTTTATGTGTCAAAGAGACACATTTTGGCTACCGTGTTTCTCGAAAAATAAGACATCCTTTGAATATAAGGCCTACTTACAGATTTCCATCTGGATAAAATATAAGGCATCCCCGAAAATAAGGCCCCCCCAGGCTCTGTCACAGAATGAAAATTAATTTATGTTATACTGGTTGCTAGGGCTGCCCCAACTGGTGTCTCTAGGATTCACAGTGTTTTTTGGTTTGTGTCGACAACTACTGTACTACCATACTGTACACAGGTAATAAATTTCCTTTATTTTCATTAAACAATAAATGTGTACCATATCCTTCTTAATGGAAAAATAAGACATCACTTGAACATAAGACCTAGCACATCATTGGGGGCAAAAATTAATATAAGACACAGTCTTATTTTCTGGGAAACTGGGTAGATTATTTTAGGTAGGCCTTGGTGTTTAATAAAAACAATAGTTTTGGCAAGCAGTGCTCTTTCACTCTAGGTTGCAAGTTTCCATGAACACTCATATTTCACCCTCTTCCACTTGGTTTGGTTTATTTTCTCTGGTGACTCCTACTTCAGACCCATTTTCCTGGGACTGGATTACAGTGTGTGGAGTCCCCACTCCTTATTGTTATCACTTTTTAAACATATATTAGGTATTCATATGTTGTTATCACTTTAGAACCCTTCTGCAAGCAAGGTAAAAGACACAGAGCCGTTAAGCTCTGTAGCCAGTCATGGTACACTTGCATTTTGGCTCAATAAGAGTCAGTACTT